>NC_065524.1:26891840-27126191 GCF_006386435.1 Epinephelus moara | reverse complement strand
GCATACCGCCACCTATTGCACCGGAATTGTAACGACAAGCTACATTCACAGACAGTGAGTCCCGTTATAATGTGTTTATGAGCGAGGTCGAACAGGTAGCGCCAAAAGCAGAAAAATCTATATGTGGCGAAGATAATTTATTCGTGGCGCACCGCCACAGATAAATGAATGTATGGGAAACACTGGGAGGTATGTGACGTATCACATTACCTTAACAATAAACGTACTTAATTTAAGTCAAAGCATATATATATATATATATATTTTTTTAAACCTTTCCAGGTAGCCTACTTTTGTTGCCTAAACCAAAGGAAGTAAACCTAGACAGTGTTTTACCAGCATTCTTAGTTTATATTGAAAAGAAAGTGTATGCATTTAATGAGCAAAATCTATACATTTCCTGTGAGAACTAAAGTTTATTTTGAAAAGACACAAGGCATGTAACAAGCCTAAATTGACTCGCTGTCATGGGTCCTTGCACCGGCTACCTATCAAATACAGGATGTATTTAAGGTTCATTTATTTGTTTTTAAAGCCATACATAGGCTGGCACCCTACGACATTGCTGAACTTCTCTGCCCCTACTCCAACTCCCGACCTCTTAGATCTTCAGAACAATGTCTTTTAACTGTCCCACGATTGAGGCTAGTGGGTAGGGGAGATTGTGCCTTTGCAGTAGCTGCTCCAAAGATTTGGAATAGCCTTCCACTCTCAATGACATGCTCCCCCTCCACTGACACTTCTAGGACAAATCTTAAGACATAGATGTTTTTAATGGCCTTTGGTTGCTCTTTTAAATATTTTAGCATTTTATAAACTTTTTATGTATTAATTTATTTTTTTATTTTATGTATTTAATTGTTCTTACTATTCTATTCTATTTTTGAGTACATGTTGTACTGTTGTACTACATATTTGTGTGTCATTCTTTTAATTTGAACAGCACTTTGGTTTTAAATGTGATGTATAAATAAACTTGATTTGATTTGACTGAAGATCCAAAACTGACACTGGAGGGGTACCTAGAGCATTAGAAAATTGATTTGATTGATTGATGTGTAGGGCCACTGACCAAGCTTTGGTATTTGATGAGTTGGGAGTGAAAATGTGCTGGATACAATATAAATATCTGTTCACTGATTTTAAAGAGGAAAATGTTTTATAATGTTCTAAGCCTTTAAAAGGCATGTTTCATGATTCATTTTTTATTGGCCTTTACGGCATTTCAAACTGTCTGCTCTCGCCTTCTATGTCTCATTTTCGTCTTCGCCCCTCATCTCTTTCCTTCCTTTACACTCTCATGGGCTTCATAGTGGCTGCTTCTCTTCCATCTGTTTCCCAATCAATTTGTTCTCATTTCCTGCCAATTGGTCCACCTCCACGGGCTAAGGCACATTTAACAGGAAGCACAGCATGTTGAGATCATCAGCTGTAGTTATGGTGATCAGTCCGTGAACCTCTCGGCGTCACAGAAGCTTGCCTGGAGTTCGGCCATTTGATTGAAGTTTTGGATGTAGCCCTTCACCAGACCACTGGGGGAGTGTGTTTGTGTGTGTGTGTGTTGCGGTGTTTTAGCAGATGGCTCACAGATTTATTAATTTAACAACATGAACGTTTAATAGAGAAAACATTGTGCCTGTGGTCAGGTTGCTGTCGAAGTTTCTGTGGGTTATTGATGCAGGAGCATGGTTTCTGTTCGAGTGATGCCCAAATGCACAATTTGTTTGATATGTGCTGAAAGCCATGTACAGACTGTGATGTGCATACAGAGCGCTGTCAGTTCTTTTTAATTGCAGAATCGCGTGTTACTGTTTGCAAACAACAAACCATCCTCCCAGTACAGCAAACATGACTCTTCATTACTTTATTGCCACACTGTATAATCTCTCACCATCATCATGCATTTGCTTAAGACTGGCACCAACATGGCGCCAATCTAATCTCTATAAACAGTAATGTCTCACGCATACAGTATTTATTATCAACCATATTTCTCTTTCTGTTATAGCTGCTGTCTTTAACCGAGCCCTAGTCTTGAATTCATGTGGATCTCTGAGTGCAACAGAAGACTATAGAAAAAAAAGATAAAATAAAATGTGTCCTCAATGATTTCCCAGTGAGGACACATTTTTGTTTTCTCTCATAAATTTTAAAGCAGTCTTCATCTGGCAAGGTGTTGATCAGGGAAAAGCAAAATAGTCCTGCTGGTCAACGGGTTGCACTTACCCCCTCCAATTTTATACAGGCTTCAGACACTGAGGAAAAAACATGAACTGTTGGCAGTCTGGGTAAGGTCTTACTTGGGTTAAGCTGTTTCAGGCCTCTTTGATAGCCTGCAATTGAGTTTCCCGGCTGACATGCATAAACCAATTAACAGAATATCCGTGTCCACCTTTGTGGCTGGAAAGGTCCTTTAGCGAAATACTTCTCTACTGAGCAGATGTGGCTGCACTGCACCTCTTCTGATATACAGTAGCTTGTGTATGGACTGTTTTTACCCCAGCATTTCATTAGGTGTTTAAAAATGCACCGAGAAATAAAATAAATGTACCCTGTACCTTGGCACTATCCTGGCTGGAAATGCAGCAGTGTCTTGGTATAAAACAACCACTTTCCATTGCAGTATCCTGGCAGAAAAAAAAAGAAGATTTTTTTAAAGGTGTAAACTATATACGTGAGAATAGTGTCCTCTTAATTGCAATTCAGAGAAATCTAAATATGGTTTTAATCACACTAGATCTACACAATACAGAGCTGTGGTGTCTGTCTGCACATGAAGAAGCCGTCCTTATCAGTGAGAGCAGATGGAGAGCGTCCAAGTGAGAGGCTCAGTCTGGCTCCATGTATGTCATAAGTAAGAGGATGACCTTGGCTGAAGCTCAACTGTACTTCAACCATAGGAAACACACACTCTCTGCCCTTCTCTCACTGTCTTTCTGTATATCTCTGTCGTTTCACCTCTCTGTCTCTCACACACACACAAACTGCTTTGCTCCTACACATTCCTGTATGCAGAGTTACAGCTGGAGACAATATACACTCCTCCGCACCATCACTTCATCAAAAAAAAAGCCATTTGTAAGCCACTGAGGCACAGAGGCTCTTGCAAAGCCCTTACAAGCAGGTGATTAGATACTAAGTCGTTTACAGCAGTTACCAAGGTGGGATGAAGTATTTGCTGCTAGGTTAAGATGTTGCTTGATAGTTGATATCAGAAGCAGGCTTAGCAAACATTTATCCCCTTTTCCCTAAGCATTCAATGAAGTTTAAGCCCCATTTTTATCACGCCCCAACAGAACTCGCAGCTCTTAAATCAACCCGACACTGGGTATAAGAATCGTATAACATAAATCCGAAAAGACATTAATCAAGGGCAGTTTTTCTGTGTAGTTGTTCTCGCTTTACTGCGCTCACAGGGCAGGATAAACAGTCAGTGAAAGGTGATATCATTGCAATTTTCGGCCAATAAATTTGAAGAGCTTTGCTAGTAGATTTATATTGGACTGTAGCTAGGTGAGATAAGGGCCTCCATTTAGGAGAAAGAGAGAAGTGGGACTGTGAGGGGAAGTGTTGTGAGATTTGCAGTGTTTAATCTGCACTGTCCAACCTATCATGTTTTAGTTGTTGCCGCTGTGGTTTCTGTCTGTACCACAGTGACAGGGTGCTGCGGTATCAGCCTGAGGGGGCTGCAGACTCCGGTCTACCTTCTTCAAGACACAGGAAGTGACCAGGTGGCTCTTTTCACCACAAGTTTTACTGTTGCATAATGCATGCAGAGGTTCACCAGCTCTTTGTAAGGTCAAACTTAGCCTAGTTTTTACCAGAAGTGCTTACTAAGTGAAGATTTATGCATCACAAGACAAAGCTGTCTGCACCATGCAAACTAGTTGTTATGTTGAGCTAAGCTGTTATAAATATTTACACCCAGTAACAGTCAGGTGTAGCTGTTATGTAACTAACTGAATCAAACAGTCATTAAATTGTTGGGAACACTGTTAATACATCTGACCTGACACCTAATTAAAATGCTGTTTTAAACTGGAAACATTTTAAATGACACTTTACAAAAGTAACACAACAAACCTCAAATAACAAAATGTTCTCACAATTTCCAGGTCAGCATGATGATATATTTCAAACTCATTATAAACTGCTGTCAGAGACACACAACTAAACATGACAGAAGCACATATTTCTCCATGTATATTAAGAAATAAATTAAAACCTACATTTAAAAATGAAGAAGTTTAATACAATGTTTGCCCTTTAAAACTGTAATTACAGCAAGTTCCTGATTGTTTTTGACTGGATGGTGTTACAGATGTTTCCCAGCATGTTTTACACATCAGGGTTTCCCACACATTAATTTATTTGTGGCAGCCTGCTGCAATATCAACATCTGGCACTGCTTATTGATTTTCTGTTTTTGGAGCCGGGCCGTTCATTAGGAGAGTGATTGGAATATTGTTTGGTTATTCATTGCACCACACTCTCTGGTTGTAGAGCGTACTCTAGGCACAGATGAAGCACCAGGGCTGCCCCTTGACGGTCAAAGATTTGAATTGTCAGTTGGAGATCCCTCATTCGACTAAGATAGCTTCAAGTCAAGCAGTCTTTTTGTTTTAATAGACAGTGTGCTGTGCAGCATACTTCTGGGGACATTTTGGTCCCTTGGTTTTGCTTCAGAGTAAGCACTCTTGACTTGTACTCTACTCTTTGGAATAGACGGCCATAGACATGATGCAGCGGCACAGAGGAGGACAGACTTTCTCTGGAAGGCTCAGAGATAACCTTATCTTCTCTCTTCTGCTTTTCTGCCTGGAAGTGGTGAAGTTACAGTTCACATCAACTAAATAAGACAGTGTCTGGCTTTTATTTGATATCTAGTGTTGGCAAAAAATGTTGTTGCACATTTCTAATCTGTCGTTAGTGCCGTTAGCTTGTTTACTAAATTACATGAGTGTCTCTGTCACTCTGAACGTCCTCCTGAGCCGTGGACAAACTTTAAAAAAGAATCGTTGATCATTCGTTTTAAGGATATGATTCTGATTTGACTGACATATTTCTGAGTTGGATTCAGTCCAACACTGCACTGAGTCTAAAAGTTTGCTTTCACTTGCCTCTGCAGCAGCTGCACCTCTGTCGATCTGATCATCTCTGATCGGTTCGACCGACCAATTATCCACCGGTGACTTGAACTTCACAAAGCTCTGCTGAGGAAAAAAGAACTCATGAAAAGCTCCATCTGTGCTGCATTTACGGGCCCACACATACCTGATAAACATCAGCCTGTTAGTATGTTGATGTTAGCATTTAGCTAATTTATGCATCATCTGGCGACGAAGATGCCTGTGACTTAACGTTACACAAAGAGTTGCCCTGCAGTTTGCATTTTCCAATGTTACTCCTATAGATGTGATAACAAAAAACAAAAACTCCAGAGGTTCATCATGCTTGCAGATGCCAGTAGAGCTGAGATTGGTACAGTTTACCATGGTTATGCATCTCCAACTGGCAAGGACACTCTAAGGAAGTGGCGAGGTAATTAAAGCTCAGTGCATCTGAAAGAATACATACTGTTTATGAACACAAGATTATGTTAATGATCATAGATTTAATGGGTTTGTAGTGCATAGTATGCAATTTGACTAGCAAAAACATTTCTGGTGTTGATGCAAAACAAATGAAATCCTCAGATTTGAACAAACGCCCTCTCGTGGGAGTTGTTATAGCAATGAGCAGAACAAGATGTGTTGTTGCCTCCAAACCCACAAATATAACGCATTTTATTTTTTGGTGCAGTGAACTTTTGCAGTGTTTGTGATTTGCTCTTGTGCCCTTCAGATGTCTGGTGCATGGATGAATATTCTCACGTTTGACAAAAGTTTGCTGATTAAACATGAGTGTCTTTTATATTCCTCCTCCTGCATTTTGAAAATGAGCACTTCAGAATAATTCGCTGTGAGACAGAAAACTGAAGCTTATATAATTACTTGACCTTTTATCAGCTGCTTTAAAGGGGGGGCCTCCACATGTACTGTATGACACATTTTCTGTTTTAGATTGGTAATGAGCTATTGTACATTCACATTCATCCTCTATCTGGATAATTGCCGTTTCATATTATTGTGGGAAAAGCCCCCTCATTCATTGGGTATTTCATGCAAATTGAGAATTGAGATCAAGTAAGGTTGCAGATTTAAAGTGGAAACTTGAAAATGGTAATTGTCTAATTCAGTCCTCTTTATGGCTCACTTGAGAGCGCCCCTGCAGACTCAGCTAAAATGTGGAGCAGATAGGCCAAGTGAGGTCGTTCGTATTAGGATGAAGCACTCCATCTTGTTAGAACGCCTTTTACACAATGCAAGAAAACAGTTGTGGATTTTTATTTAAATTAGTTTGGTCTTCATGCAGCCAGTGAAAATGTCAGTGTTACTAAAAAAAATATATGCCACTGCAAAGAGTAGCGTCCTCGCCCCGAAATGTCATGCAGCTCCCCATTAGAAGAGAAATGTTTCCTCGATTGACCTTTGAGGTGTAATTTGTAAGTGTAACACGAAGAGGAGAGTAGCGTGCTCATTTGTTTCACAACACTGTAGGCGCTTGTGAATTGTCTGAATATTAGTAGCAAGACCTTGCCTTGACCGTCCACTTCTCTGTCACCCTTTTTCATTTGCCTACACAATTGAGCTACAACTTCCATTTTTAATAAATGCTTTTTCAGTCTGGGAACTGCTCCATTACTTTTGATTATTTTCAATGGCATGCTCCTTTTTTGTGGTACATTCATATTTGTCTCTTAAGACTTGAAGACTGTTTTAATGAGCTCTCATAAGGTCTGCTTCCTTAGCCCCTGGCTAGATCCAGCTATGTGCAGCAGGCAACTCTACTAGACCAAGACTATATAAGGCATGAACACTTCCCTAGACATGAAGACATGCCATTCTTCCCTTTGACAGATATTATCCAGTGGGGAATGGTAGCAACAGTACTTGAGTAGATCCTTGATTAAAACATATTGCATAAAGAAAGGTTTTAACACCACTGCAGATGGAGAGGTAGATTACTGAGAGCAATATGAGCAGCTTGGCAGCGGCACACATGAAAACATATACAAATTAGTTGCTGACTAAATCCCTTTGGCTCTACTTTGTGGGGCAAAATGTCAATTTTCTGGAGGGAAAGACTAGTCATTATAGCTTAAATTGTGGTGACATAGCGCTGTAGGCTTTCCCACCTATTGAAGTTTGCCTTCCATGTACAATAAAAGGAAAAAAGTCAGTGAGCTATAGGTGTACAGCTTCCTAATTTGGACACATCCTTTAAAACTAATTTTTTTCCTCTCCTCTCCTTCTCCCTCTGCCCTCTTGCCCCCTGTCTCATTCCCAGACGCCATGATCCGGCCGGAGGAGGATAATCCCGCACCCCCTGTAGACAGCATGGACACCAAAAGGCACTGCGCTGAAAGGTGACCTCCAGACACTTCGCCTCCCCAAAACATTTGGTGAGTTAAGAGTCAGAGAATCCCCCGTGATCACAAATGACACCATCTTGCTCCCCCTGCTAACACTTGGCAGGATAAGCAGCTCCAAGCCATTTGCTAATGTTCACGTTAGACATTTTAAATGAAGTCCTCTAACGCAGAGCACATTATCTCAAGTCTTTTTTTCTTGGCTTTTATCACCACTGCCTAAAAGACAAGGTTCAATGTGGAATTTATTCTTCTTTTTCCACTCTGAAGCAACGATCCACTCATCCATGCTGAAGAATTAGCATTTTCTCCTTTGGCTGTAAGTGATGATAACCTCTGAAGTGGAAAAAAAATCTTTATTTCTTAATTAAGGATGTATCTTTTCTTTATTGACCAAAGTATATACTAGTATTTTATCTGAAATAGCCTTCGGTGGGATCAATAAGCCTTTGCATGTGTGTTTGTGTGTGTGTGTGTGTGTGTGTGTGTGTGTGTGTGTGTGTGTGTGTGTGCGTGTGCGCGTGTGTGTGTGTGTGTGTGCTAATGACACCGTGATGGGTAATGATCAGTCATTAAAGACTTAAAACGTTTCGTAACGTGTTTGTATTTCATAAAGACACATCTAACTCTGTTAAGGTAAAGAAAATGCTATATAACTGCAGTCCATATCCACACTGAGGGTGTGATCACAAAGCTGTAAACTAAGTAAACTAAATATAAGATCCCATTCACATTTTTTTTCATATTATCTCAGTTCTGTTTTCTTAAAAAACGAGGCTGGCAATATTGTTTGTATTTTCACGGTCAAAGTCATCTTAAAAGGTTCCTGTCTGTCCCTCAGTACTTTCTGAAATCACTTAGTCCCAACCCAATTTCTATCTACCAAAGACTTAAATCTGACAAAAAAAAAAAGCTCACAAAAATATAATATTATTTTTGAAGAGGGCTCAGTAATTCCCTAAATCTGCTGGGCACTGTAGGTTGTAATAAACTTTGGTCAGACAGGAGTAAACTGTGTATTTGTTGGGACTAGTTTCAGCTGTGGATTAATACACAGTTGCTTTTCCATGGGCTTTGTCGACAAAAAGAAATATATCGCCTATTTGTTAAAAGGCAAACTTCAGAGAGTATGAGTTGTCTAGACACAATGTTTCAACGTGAAGGCTGGCAGCTAACGGTGCTAACTACATTAACAACACTACACAACTGCAACAAAGCTGACAGAGCTAACGGTGTTAACCTTGAGGGACCTGAGGCCTGTACTACGAAGCAGGATTTGAAGTTAGCAAGGTAACTTCAGGGTTAACTCTGGGTTTTCAGTACTACAAAGCTGGTTCTCTTTTTACTGAGATAAATCACTGTAGTAACTGATACTGAACAGCTAACCTGCTCTTGAGTGTCGGATCACAGCCTGTCAACACCCTGACCTCTGACCAATCAGATCACCAAAGAAAAAAGTATCCATGGACAAAAGTCAAGAGTGACAGGTAAAAAAGAGGAGCCTATATGCTGTTGTAGTCAGTAGAATAAGTTCATTGTTCCAGGGCTCGATTTCCACTGGTTTTAAAACAGAGCTTCTAAGAAATGGGGAGATTGTTTACAACACTAAACATGTGATTTTAGCAGGATTTGAAATTATGCAAAGTTTATTTTAGTCCACAGTGATAGTGCTGCTACTTTTGCACTCTGATTCCATCATTGCAGCTTAAAATAACATGAGACACCTGTGTGATGAGAAATAGGATAAAACAGATAATATTTTATTAGTAAAATAATCCACACAGTGTTCATTGCCACCTGTTATTATAAATGCCACATTTTGGTCATTAACTACTTTTCCACCCTTTAATTCAGTAGCAGAAACAGTCTGGTGTTACTCTAAAGTGTTTTATGTGACATAAAAATACTCTATACTGTTGTCACATAGGCCCATAGCTCAGTGATACCTGCACGTAATGATGGTGAATTTTTGATTAGTAGTTACAGTGTTTCTAGATTTTCCATTTTAAGATTACAGATTGTCATTTACATCCCACGCCACTGTTTCATCAAATATGATATGAAGCAGCCTACTTCATCCATGGTTCTGATGATGTCACTAATAATTAACAAACTGCTTCTTTCACATGAATGCGCTCAGGGCTGGATAGGAAAACCCAGAGTTGGCTGAACAGGTTGATAATCAGCTTTGTAGTAATGGTTATCCAGAATGTTAGGGTTAGTCAAGCCAGATAACGAGAAGATATCCTGGGTAAGTTACACTGGCTTCGTAGTACAGGCCTCTGGAGGGTGGGTGCTATGTTTGTGCGACAGTACCATCCTGATATCAGCAGTAACCACCGTATGAACGCGGTGCCAAGTGGGTACAAAGATCTAACCACACACATGCACTAATATACACGTGCAGCCGGACTGGTTCAGCACACCAAACCACAGAGATCCTCAGATTACAAGACACACAGAGCTTGACTTCATTCTCTGCTTAGGATGCCATTACATTACACCACTGTATCTTTACTTAGTGGTTTGCTGGTATAATAATGCTCTGAATGCTGTGTAAGGAACCTTGACATTTATTTGTTGATCTTGAAAAAATTAAAATAAACAGTGTCTCATCCATGAAGCCAGTGCAAACCACTACATTGTAAGTACCCATTTGGAAATGCTTGCAAATCATGTTTGATTTTAATTTGGATGCACATTCCTGGCAGTCTGTAATTAGCATAAGCAAAGGCCCATATAGGGAAGCAATCCTGAGTGGCGAGTGCATACCATCTGTAACTTATTACCTGTGGAAACTAATTATCAGCACGAACACAAGGCTGAGAAAAATAAACAAACATAATAATTATAATAGCCGTACGACAGCATCCACAATACCAAAACAACAATACTACTACCACTGCTAATAATAATAATATGATGTGTAATAATGTGCAACGTGATTAGTGGCCTGGAGAAATAGAGAGCTGTGTTGCACGAGCACAACATCTGCGGGGTGTGATTTAAAATAAGAGCCTCAGAAATGTTGAAGGCAGTGTATTAGTGCCGCAGGAGGAGGACAGGCAGTTCTTCAGCAATAGAAATGGACATGTGTCAGAGCCAGAATTGGAGAGCCTGGGATTTTGGTTGTATGGCCTGAATTACCACTTGTGACCTGGCACTAGACATGGAGGCAACCAGGTGCTGTATTCAAGTGATTTACTCTGTAGTGTGCCAGAGACCTTACAGCACACGCAAAGGGCTGATTTCAACTGAGGTGAAAACACAGTGACGAAAAATGGAAATAGTACCTCTAAAGGAATATGCTTTATAGTATATGCTTTATTTATTAATCCATGGCCTGAAACATTTAGTTTAAGAGTGGCCCTGACAAATAAAAAGCTTTTGCATTCTGTGTAGTCTCTGTTTTTTGAATGAAACAAATGGTAAGAGTAATTTAGCTATAACCTTGTTTAAAAGTAATAAAATTCACCCCCTGAGCAAAAAAGACATATGGCCGATTTTGTGTGATAGCGCTGTCTACACAGTGCATCGTGCTGCAAAGCTCGTTCCATGATAAAATATTACCTTCAACTCCTCTGAAAAGTTAGTATTAGATGTAGTAGCCTTTGGCGAGAGTGCGTCTTTATGGATATCAGGTTTGCACTGAAGCAATGATTGATAGCAGACTTGCATTCATATGAGAGTGGAGGACCTCCGGCTATAATCAATGCAATCTCTGTAAGTGAAACTCACACGCACACACACGCAAAAAAAACATTAAAATCAAACAAACATCAAAAAAATAATAATTTGTAATAGCGGGCCAAAGGCAAGGCTCATTTGTCATGGAAGAAAACGGTGCATATGCGCAGTGTAGGTAATGTTAGTCCGTACAGAGTTCAGTGGGTTTACAGTTTGTCAACCAGTGTATCTGCGAGTGTTGGTACAACAGCAGGACTGGTTTAAAGCACTCGAGCATTGGATAGAATTCAGTTGAGTGCATTTAATTTGGGTTTCGCAATAACAGGAGGCGCGGACAGGGTTATACAAGAGATGTGGACGACCATATTTGGGCGTGTGACTGCAGGAAGGCACAGATAAACCATTTCTGTCACCTCATTTCTTGGAATATGATTACCTGTCTGAAGTGTTTGTCCTGCGCTTCTTCCATCTTATCTTCTGTTGGTTGTTAGATTTATTGGGCTTTGATGAAGTTGGTGGCACATTGTAATCATTGATTTGAGGTTCGAAATGCTTTGAGGAATTTTATTTTGGAAAATGTTATCAACACAGGAGTATATTGATATTCCAGAAGCACTTTCTTTAGTCTTATTTGTTACTCAATGAAGTCTGGTATATAGCTAGAAGCCACAGTAATTACATGAAATGTTCACATCACTAAAGATCACACTGTACATCAGATCTATAGAACCTCATAATTCCTGCATCAATGCAAAATGCATCATTCAATTCAGGAAACTCTTAAGGTTCAGGTCAGACCACAGGAATTTTGGGCTGATTTATCCTCGCTATTTATCTGATTTATCCCCTCCCAACAAATGAAAGAGGAATACGGTCTGGGACCTTGGTCGATACTGATGTTTGGCCCTGATTATCTTGTAATATGACAGGTTTTAAGATCCTGCCTTAAGCCTCCCAAACTGCCCACAGGCTTATCAGGGCTGCGCCAATGATTTAAAACATGTTTGATATTAGTCCAGATGATTAAAGTAACGATTTTGTCAGTACGGAGCGTCTGATGGTGTAGGGAAGCAATGGTAAACATTCTAGCCCTTGAGGCTAACATTAGCTAGCATTATGCTATTGACAGAAGTTAAAACTGACAGTTAAATCTCACCTCCAGTAAGAATTTAGGATTTATTTTGGTTTTCAAAAAGAAATAAGACCATCATATTGAGCTACAAATTCATGTAAATAAAGTCACAGCCTCTCACAGAAAATGGCAGATACTTAAACAGTACAGTGCAGAACATTACAGTAACATAATATAGACACTTCTGCAGTCCGAAAAAAGGTGTAGGCTGAAGCTATAGCTCATAACACCTAACCTTTTAACAGCACATCATATTTAGCAATCAACAACAAAACAAACTGAAACAGGCAAACAATGTTTTACAAAAGGCAATTTACACACTTTAAGTTCCTGTACCCTGTTCTTCTGCGTCAGTATTACAGTCTGAACATCCATTTTCATATTTGATTAACTTACTCCTTTAACTCAGATACAGTGTAGTTTGGCATTGGTCTTCACCAGTGGTTTTTTGAATATAAAAACACCTCTCAAAGCATGTTGACTTTCTCTCCTTTGAAACAACTTTTGAATACTTTGAGGTAATAAATGTTTTTTGCTCTGTGTATAATTTGAGTTGTTTTAAAGTTGATCTTTAGTTTAATAAATAATGAGTATGTTGGTTCTCTGTATGAGGTTGTGTTCACAATTCTTATGGCTCTCTTTTGAAGTATGAAAAATGGATTTGGATTTGTTTTATATGTATTTCCCCACACTTTCAGTTCTCACTGAAGAACAGGCAAACCTTGTCGATCGCATCTTCCCAACCATTTTCCCATTCAGACTTGTTTAGCCTTTCTGCAAGGCATTGCTAACATTACAGCAAATTGTTGCACCACGTCAGTCTGCACTTTGTTTGCATCTGCTTCCATATTTGATCACATGAGGTGGTGCATTCGGGCTCCCTCTGGTACGATAATCTCAATAATATTCTGTAGTGTGTGGTGTACGATTATTTGTGGTGTGTGCATTGTTGAGATGACAGAGAAGAACATCTGTGAAGTTTGTCCTTATATACATAACACAACCTGATTTCAATGTCACTTAAGATTTTAAACCTCCAGTAATCTAAACTTGGCTTGACATGTGACATGACAGAAATTAAAAATAACTTGTAGAGGTCTAAGTCTGTAATTCTACAACAGCTAATTAGTAAAGTTGTATAAGACTAAATAAAGTGTTTTTTGTCTATTTCTGTAGGCGAGACTTCAACGTTGAAAATGTTGCAAATTAATCAACTACATACAGTACAGAGTGTTTGCATTTACTTGTGAGCCAAGAACTACAATATCCTGTCAGTCTCTGTCATAACCTGTCAGCTATTTCTCGCTGGATATCCTCACCATGTTTGTCTAAACTGTTGGAGTGATTGTGAGAACAAAAGGTGAGCTCTAGTGAGGAAAACTAGTCCGGTGGGACTTCATTAGGCAGCGGGTTCTGCAATATGGCACTTCAAACATTATAAAAACCTATTAAGTATTCAGCTGCAGCTCTCAGGGGCTCATACTTACTCATACATACTTGTAATTACAAAATAATCCTTGACTAAGTTAGGAAATCTCTGATCTAACAAGTTCATTTAACAGGCACACACACAGTGTTTGTGTTTTGATGGAACTATGGAAGGATTAGGGAACACTGCAGTGATGTTTTCAGTCCCCTTAAAAAAGTCTCCAGCTGTGCCAAATTAGTATCTCAGCCTTCATTAATAGTTTTTCAATTTCAGCTGAACGTGTGTAAGCAGTTGTTAATGATGTGTGTTTTCGAGGAATGCACTAATCGGGGTTTTTTGGCCCAAATCTTGATTTAGGTCATTAAATATTCTGTAGATGTTGAAACCAGAGTTAATATTTTTCATATTTACGCAACAGAACAGCACACTGAATACTAAATCATGTGTATGCTAAAATTAGTAAAACGCTTAGGTATGTTTGACAGAACCATTTTGTTCTCCACTTTATTTCAGCATGTTTCCCCCACAGATTTTTACACTTAACTCAAAACTTGTTCATCATGAAAAAAACACATATTACTTTAAATTTAGAGCATATGTTTGGATCTGTTCACCTGCTTCAAATTTTATCAGCTCATTAAATGGCTGCTATCAGTGATCATTAATAATAATAATAATACATTAGATTTATATAGCACTTCTCAGGATACTCAGAGACGCTTTACAAAGAGCAACAACAGTAATCAAAGAAATTAAATAAAATTGGGAGGTACTCTGCCTCCTATATTTAAATTTATTCTTAGGCACTGACCTCAAGTTGCTGTTATAATAATGAGTGCAGCAAAGGAGACGGTCAGTGGACGTAGTATAAAGAAGCCCCCTAATAGTAGACCAAATGTTGGTCAACCAGAAAGGTCATTAGTCGGCAAGATTTCATTGGTCGCTTAGTCATAGGAAAAAACAAAACAAAAACATGATACTGTATTAGGGGCTGCGCCTTGTTAAAATAAATCAAAACCTATATGACTGGACCAAGTGGAAATTTAATTTGAAAGGACAGTAAGTGTCCACGCTCAGGAGTCAGACAGGAGTCAGACAGGAGTCACGTTAATTTCCAGGGCTGGTACCTGCGGTTATTCCACAGGCTAGTTAATAACATGTCGGGCAGGAAATCCAAAGTGTGGGATCATTTTGAGAAGGTGAAGGACGAACCCAAGGTGATATGTAAACTCATCTTCATTGGTCGACTACAAACATGACGTATCATCTGAAACATGGAAGTAGCTACATGCCCATTAGCCACTTAGCACAGTCATTACTGCTTTGCCGACAGCGTCTTTAACAGGTGGCTCGCTCAGTGTGTGACGTGCACTTGTAGATAAAATATAGGCCTATATTAATGAAGGTTCATTAGTACGGTTTTGTATTTCTCTGTAATGTAGCTGTAATGTTAACAATGTTACTGATACTATTCTTTCTCACACCTTCAACTCAGTCGACTAATGGCCCTAAATGACGACTATTGATCGACTAGGAAAATTCTTAGTCGAGGGCAGCCCTTGTGTTACTTATTTTAACTGACGTATGTAAGTTAACTTGCGTAACGTACTACAGTTATGTCATATATATAATGTAAGAATCATACTTATTTTAACCCAAACCATGATCTTTTCCTAAACCTTACCAAGTGGTTTTGAAACCTAAACAAATCTGCATCCATGTCACAACGTTGGATATGGACCTTCTGACCCACTGGTAGGAGCAGTTTGTCTGGTCTGAAGCATTATAATGGCTGATAATGGCCTTATATGGGCTGATAACATTCAAAAGGGCTGATCTGTTGGGACAGGAAGGTTTGGACAGATTTGGACAACCTCTTTGTCCTCAGCATTGAAAGTTTCAAAACAGGTTTAAACCAATTACGGCGCATGAGAAACATGTTATATGTTTAAAATGTTGCTGACATAGATGCCATCATTGTGTCTATATTAGCCTGGGAACCAGACGTATCTGCGAGCTCATGTCTGGCGATGCCATGCAGTGTCTATATGTCTTCATTGCTGTATATTTTTGGTGCAGCTCTGACTTTCCCCTGTTCATTAATCAAATTGTTTTTTTCCAATGGTTGAGTGTTTTAACAGAGCACGATGGAACATTGTGACAGCTGCAAAACGCGTTACACTGAATAAAAGATCAGATTTGGATCTGCCTTTATGCAGCTGTTAGTGATTAGCTAAATGACTGTGATGATGTTGCTGATCGGCTCGTGACATTTCATTCTCGTAAAGAGTTGATGTGTTCACTTGTGGCGTAATGTAAATTGCATACTTTGCAAACATTAGTTTCATGTTGCTTTTTTGTGACACTGTTCAAAGTGTGTTAAATCGAACCACAATATACTACAACTAAACATACCATGATATGTCTTTGTATCATCTATAGCCATGAATCTGTCTGTTCCAGTCCATCCTTCACCGTGCAGTGCTGTTGATTTCCTGTACGTGTCATATGTATTAGCTGCTTTTGGGGACAGTGGTGAATTTCACAAGCACAGAGGTGCTGAGATGGAGCTGCCCTGTGGGTCTGATGGGAAGCCTCTGGGGACAGATTGAAGAAGTCATGGGTGTTAAGGAAAGGAAAAGCACCACAGCTGCAACACCACAGACCCACAGCTGTGAGGGTGTTTCTTTTTATTCTTGAGTCAGAGCCTGGTGTTGCTGCCATGTCAGGGCTGAATGCTGTGCCATCCTCACTATGCAGTAGGTTGTTATGGATCGAGTAATCTGTGCTGGTAAACAATGTAGATCCACAAATACCTTGTGAGTGGTGATTGCACTGTTTTGTTGCAACTGATGTTTTTAATATTTAGTGATAATAGTTGATGTCATTGCTGCTCTCCAGTATGAGTCTCGAGTCTTTTCAGACCCTCACTTGCTCACCCACCCACTGATGGCACATATTATGTTGCACATAATGAGTCTAATTTGGTTTCCCTCCATATTGCACAACCCTTTAGCCAAGTCCCTTTCCTGCACTTTACCAGCTCATCAACTGACTGCTTTGTCCAGAGGCAGCTTTGGCTCAAATTGCTGCCTTTTTCTGTCAATATGTTTGCTCCACAGCTATCTTTCTTTTCTGTGATCGAGTTTTCCTGCTGCAAAAAGCTCGCCCTATTCTCCGCATTAATCCTCTATACCTTTCAGTGTACCTGTCCTATAACGTCTGGGAAGTTATTATGCCCTTCAGGCACTACTTTTTAATTTTATTATCACCTTGTTGGAACAGTACGCTCTATACTCCTACCCTTGCTGCTGTGCACCCTGTAGACTCGATATAGGTAATTTCAAAGTGTTTTCCGATAAAAGTCATACAGCTCAGTCGCCTCGGGACTCGGAGCCATTGCCTTTACTCTTCAACATCTTTAACTTTGATATTTTTGTATAACTGACTGCATTAGCCAAAGGAAACTTTGCCACCACATTTTTATCTTATAATTCGTGAGCTACAGTAAATGTGTCCTCGGAACCATTTGACTGTCTTCTGCCGTATCTCCTGAATATGATCTCTCTCATTTACGGTCGCATCATAACTCCTTCAAAAGTGTTTTCCTGAGCTCTAATGATGTAGACGCTCCTTTTTTATCCTTTGCAGTCTCTACTTGCCAGGTCTTAACTGTGAATATGTTTCCAGCTTCCATTTGCAGGTTAAGTGTTTTTCAGTTTGTGTATGGGGACATTTTAGTACATGGAAGTGAGACACAGCTGTGCTAACAGCATGTTCCACATTGAACACCCTCACTTTAATGTTATCATCATAACATTCATTTCCTTATATTGTGCTCATAGTGAAAGCTAAAGGGGAATCATGCACTTTGCTAATATGAAGAAAACCTGTTGTGTAGAGCACCTAAACATAAGCAACAGGACTTAACTTTTATTTTCCTCACCTCCCTTCTCTTTTTTCCCCATTCCCTCCCTCCACAAAATTCCCTTGTTTTTATTATCCTTCCTACTTCGGCTGCCAGAACACACAGTCCCATACCTGCTGGAGACAGTGTCCAGATGCATCTCTCCAACTTTTCTCCTGTGGCATAAATATATTTTTATGTGGTGGCTTTCGAATCATGCAACTCCTCAGTCAACACGTAGACATGTTATTCCACGGTCGAGGAATGCATCGTTGGAAACAGCGCTGGCTGTGTTTTCACCTCTGCACGTGGTTGCAATATTTAATACATCCTATACGCTATCCTTTCTCACGAGACACTCCAGGAATTTTAATGGATACCTGCTACGTATGGCCTTCAGTTGGCTATCATGGATTTAGCTGTTGTTTTTGTTATATTCACACAACATGAAATATTTCTGAACTGGCAACATGACTTGGAAGATAAAATACACTACCGCGGCACTCTGAGTCAAAACTACCTGCATTCACTAGCTTCTTTACATACTAACATGATGTAATTTTAGAGTAAATAACCCATTTCCTAAGCTTTAAAGTCTTACTGGACCTCACCCATTCTCTTAAGTACAACAGGACAAATGGAACAAATACTTGTTAGGGCACAGCACTTAAAGACATACAGAAATAAGTGTTTTACAGCAGTCCATTTAAAGGCAAAAGCGTAGTAAAGTCAGAACACTTAATTAGATTTTATTAGTTCAGAATGACTTCATCACACTAAGAGTGCTGTTTTAGCACTGAAAGTTATTGACTGGAACCAAGCAGCATGAGCTGGTATTACACAATGCCATGTCACAGCTTATTATTTGAAGGAGGGAAAAAATATTCTTATAAATGAGGCTTTGATTCTGTTTCTGGTCTTTATCAAATTGTAGCCAGGTCTTGAGTTTAATTAGTCAATCTCTCTGCTTCTGTTTGACCAAGAATAACAGTGCTGGTGTCTCACTGCTGGGTCGGTAAAACTGTGCAAATGGGGAAATAAAAGTTTGCAATACAAAAGGTTTAACTGAAGTGGCGTGGCTCTAGTGATGGTAGTGCCAGCCGTTTGGTTGGTCCCACCAAACTGAAACATCTCAGCAACTATTGTAGACTGTCAGGAAATTTTGTACAGACATTTATGTCCCCCTCAGGATGGCTTGCGAAAGTTTTCATTTCGCGTCAACGTCAAATCTTTATTTCAATCAGGAGAGACAGGAGAATGAAGTAAAGATAATATTTAATACTGAATGTGAGTGTACAGATTAACAGATGATTTGTGCTGATTAAGATTTAACAGAAGTTTTTGGCACTTTGACACCAGAGGGAGATATTTTGTGATCGAGGAACATCTGAGCGGCAGTAACATAAATCCCCCCATGAAGTCCAGACGATGGTGGCAGTGGCTGCTGACTCTGAGGCTGCTGACTGCTGTGGCGTATGAGGCTGATAAATCTGTAAGGAAAAGGTGGTGATGGGGAGGTGGAGGGGTTGAAGACTCAATTGACAGACCTAGACACTGTCACTTAGAGATAGTGAGTGAGCAAGGAGTGAGTGGCAGGATGAGAAATAAAACTTAAAGCCTGAGCATGAAAAGTGTTGTCTTCCTGACTGAATCTTTGCAAGGGCTTCATTTGTCCCCCACCTTGGTTTATGACTGAATTCCTGCAAAACTAATGACATTTCCATCGGCCTCAGCTGTACATTATGTTTAGGGCTAATTTACAAATGTTAGCACGCTGACGTTAGCATTTAGCTCAAAAGTATTGCTGTGTCTAGGTACAGTCTCACAGAGCTGCTAGCATGGCTGAAGACTCTTAGTCTGTCATTCATTATTCAATATCCATAACTGCTTATCCTATTCAGGGTCACGGGGTACATCCTGGACAGGTGGGCAGACTATCACAGGGCTGACATGTAGAGACAGACAACCATTAACTCTCACAGTCACACCCTCTGTCACACACTATAAAATCAATTAACTTAACCTGTATGTTGTTGGACATTGAGAGGACGCCAGAGAAAATCCATGCTTACATGAGGAGAACATGCAAACTCCACACAGGAGGGCTCCAGTCGTCTGGCAGGTTCAAACCAGAAACCCTTTTGCTGTGAGGCAACAGTGCTGACCACTGCACCACCATGCCACCAGCTTATATTTGATGTATTTTAGTTCGTAGTTCCATTATAATCTACACATCTTCATCAATTCAGTGGCAAAAGACCACAAAGGGAGAACCCTCAAAAGGAAAATAAGCATGTTTCAGGCAGGCGTGTTTCGCATCTTTCCAAATAAGAAATTCTTCCAGTGTTGCTCAAGTTAATGAAAGGTCTGCAGTGCAGGATTTGGTGGAATCTAGCAGAGACTGAGACTGAAGCCAAGGCTGTGGGAGAACTGACAACGGTGGCTTGGGCAAAAGTGCGAAAACGCAAACGGCCCTATTTAGAGCAAGTGTTTGATTTGTCCATTCTGGGCTACTGTTGAACCAACATGGCGGACTCCATGGACGGACTCTATGTAGATATAAACGGCTAATTCAAAGGTAACAAAAACACAACTAGTCGTATTTTCATGTGATTACATACTGATGAAAGCATACTTATTATATTACATTCCCTTTCTGCCCATATACCCATCTAAATCCTGTACACTGGACCTTTAAGAAAGCCACCAGTAACCTTGAAAAGGAGCTCTTGTGTTTGGGCCTTCTGTCATACTAGTTTAGTTATTTTGTTTACACAACCCCTTAGGAATTTTTTCCTTTCCAGAGTCAAAGATAAAAATCCAGGCATGCGTCATAAAGGCATGGACATGAATCAGTAAACTATATCTGCTGAACACTATCTTAGGTCGTCATCATTATGATGATAAACTTTCACAGCGTGCACATTTGCTGAGCCACAGATAGACGGTAAAGGATTGAGACTTCTGAGCTGAGCATCTTGTCCACTAATTTTTCGTTTGGACAATTCTGACATACAGACATACCCTCTGGTGTTTTATTCCCAAAGGTTTTAAAGAGCAAACCAAAGCAAACACGGGGAATGTCATCTCTTTGACATATAAGTTTGAGAGTCAAGCCAGTAAAACATCTTCGTTAGTGAAGCTTTTGACTCATCCATTGGTCATTGTTGTATTCCTCTATGTGGGAAATTCTGCAATATTTATGCTCAGTCTACACCGGGTAATTCTCATTGAGCTGAAACAAAATGTATATTTTCCTTATCTCAAAAAGCAGTTCTCTGCTCGTTTGTTTTCTGTCATATTGTACCTTCCTAACTCTCTTTCTGGTTGTTCACTCTCTGTCTCACACTCGCACCCTGCCCACTCCTCTCCTTTGCTTTTCCTGTGCTCCCTTCATTTCTCTTTCACCAGGCCATCCATTATAGGCTGGGTTTCATTGAAAAGCTGGTTCTGGTGTGATGCATTGTGTGCTCTGTAATTCACATGGCTTCTGTGTGATAAAGACTGCTTATAGAACGAGGAGACATCTGTCCTGCGGACCCCGTCTCTGCTCCTGTGCTGCTCTGAACTGAAATGAACCATGTGTTGAACACTCTCTGTGGGAAAAGGGATTTGCAAACTGGAAGTATTTCCAACACCCAGCTCAAGTGATGTGAAAACAAAATGGTTTAATTCCCTTTTCCCCATAACAGGACAGAAAATAATGTTGTTTGAGTTATGTGTGATGAACGAATTTTGTCAGATTTAACTTAGAATTCATAGTTTTGTAATTCTTCACATTTTCACACAAGGAAAGCATGCAGTTTCTCATGTGCTTTTCTTTTATGTCCCATTCATCTACTCTTCTTCTGATGCTAACGTTTCATTCGATTCCAACTTTCTCTTCCAAACCTCTCTTACGTTTTTAGGATTCAAGGTGTCCGAAGATCTGAATTGATGATTCTGGCTTTAATTAGTATAGCCTGTTTTAGTGATATCAGCAATTCTTTACAGGCTATGCTAATCTGTGCCAGAATCAGCAATGCAATTGGGACGGATGCATTCTCCATGACGTGCAATAAGGCCATTTATTGCGCTTTTGTCGTTTCTCGAAGTTTTCTTTTTATTTGTTGCTGATTTTGAGCCAATGCTTTGAAATATCACAGAGCACAAAGTAGTTCCTTAAGATGGATGGTGGCTGATAAAGGCCATCTATCAGGGTGCAGGTCTGCAGACATAATAAAGATATAATTTGTAATTACCAGAGTAAAAAAATACAAGTGTACAACAGGTCTATATGCAGCAATCAAGTGGCCTTTTCTGAGACGTCCACTGGGCAACAACTCGATGAGTGTAAATGTCAAAGATGATGTCAGTATCTCACCACCCCCTTCTTGTTTTCTCGCCTCACCTTTGTTGTTGGATAAGGTGTCAAAAAGTACAAACAGCACTGTCTCCACTAGCTGCTGCCATGTTCTGTTGGTGTGATTTCCATTAACCTGCTCTGTGAAAGGTGCCTAACCTGAAGACACTTAATTTAATAGCATGCCAGTCCTTTTAAAAAAGCCATTATCTCTGCAGAAGCTCAGTCGACCCCTGCAATGATAAACGCATAATGCCGAATCTTGTTCTTAATGCACCTATAAAGAACATATTCCCTATGGAAAAAGGTTTCACTCTATCGTTTTCATGTTGGAGCAATCTGTTTAAAGCTGTAACTCTTAAGATTTTCATCATCATCATTATTAAATGTCCAGCATGTTGGATTCCAGGACATTCTCACTCCAACCTTGTCACATATTGACGTTTGGACATGGACTTTCCACAGCCACAGACGACATGCAAGTTGGTTGTTGACGTTCTTGGACGCTGTGTCAAGTTCTGCCTGTTACATGCATTGTCTTCTTTCAAAATACACTTTCGTTTTCACAGGGTAGTTAACGTTTACATACAGTCTCTTTAAAAGTACGCACTATGTCGGTTCAACACCGCAAAGTGGTGTTTTTTTCCTTCAACATCTAACGGGTTTAGGCAACAAAAACATATAGTTAGTTTTAGGAAATAAGAACAGGGTTTGGCTTTTCAACTCTTTCCCCCTTCTTAACTCTCCTCCTTGTCCCGCCGTGTTTCCCCCTGACACTGCCAGGCACCGTTAAACTAAACTATAACAGCCACCAGCCACCAATCATGCCGATGTTAAAGGACGCCTTTTTTGTGGTTTCTGATGCCGCAAGTCACTGCCCAAGCCCTGTATTGTGACGACTTTGGAGTAAGACCAGGCTCTGGATTCAAATGGCGAGTATATGCTCCAAGGATTCAGAGGAAGCAATACATGCACGCACTTGACAGGATTCGGATCTCATGTATGATGTAATCTGAAAGAGCAGATCATTCAGTCCCTAGATGCTGAAAGGTAAACATATTTGCATCGTAAAGTTTAGCTACCATATCATGTGTAATGAAGATGGACGACATGACAGCTCCCCAAAAGTGAGGCCAAAACATCTCAATCGCCCCCTGCTGGCTGGTTGCAGCATAGGTCATAAAGCCTGCCCCTTTCATGTTAGCAGATGGGATGTGAGCCAAACTAAAAATTAAACAAGTCAAATAAAGTTTTCCCCGAGATAGTTGCTGTCATTTTAGGTGGTTCTTATCACGATGATGTATGTTCAAGTGTTCGTTTTCCTGATGAGCTTAACTAGTTTGATGCTGAATTTGATGCTATATAAAGGTGACGTCATGATTAACAGCTCTGTGTGTCACCTGCGATCAATGCGATCAAACCATACTCAATGATGTCACCAACATAAGATGGCAGCGGCTGTATCCACGGTGTTTTGTACATTGTGAGGAATTAGAGAGCTGTTCTCCATCTTTACACACAATCATTGGCAGCTAAACAGATTTATAGACAACATCAAATTTCATCATGACTGAACAGGTTCTCTGCTCCTAATGTGTTTTCTGCCCCCTGCAACTGATAAATTTGTCACTCCAAATTGAGCTGGGACTTTGCCAGATCAACCAGAACTGAAATCTTAAGGTTTAAAACTTAACTGTTTTTACTCCTGGCATTTGGTTACATACTGATCTGATGATATATATTTATAACTAAACACAATTTAAGCCATAATATTATTTGTCTGTCACTCCACTGCTCCAACTGTGGGAAAAAAAATCCCTTTGTTTGGCTTGACTGCTACAGGGGTAGTGCACAGTGTGCATCCGAGTAATACTGAGATACAGGTAAGCCGCCTGTAAACCAGGGCTCTCAGGGACTGGCATTCTGCTGTGGCCTTTGATTGGCAGGGGAGCAAATGGCAGCAGCATCTGGAGGCTCTCAGATCGCACCCTGATAGAAAATGCAGACACACACAGACACAGACGCGGGTGGGTAACACACACACTTATGCACACATGCATTGAGTGTAACTGGCCTCACGCTAACCCCTGCAGCTCTCTCTGCTTCGTCTGGTTCCAAGCAGAAATATCAATCCACCTGTGTAGGCTTCACTTTGAAGCAGCCAGGAGAGGAAATGTGCTTTCATTAACATAATCACCCCTGGAGTTTTTCTCATGTACGTCCTTTAAAGCTTAATGTTTTAACTAATTTGCCATTAGTCATTATTTAGCTTTCATGAGGGTCATGATTAACTTCTGCAGTCTCTCCATCTCTCTCTCTCTCTCTCTCTCTCTCACCCACACACAATTTGCTCTGAATCTGAAACATGTTTGGGACTCAGGTGATTGATTTTGGTATCTGGTATATTAGTCTACTGCCCACTGTGCCATGTTATCTACATCTATGTTGATGAATCATCTGTCTTTATGGCTAACAGCAATTAACGTGCATGTTTAACATACCATCCATCTTGTCCAGCTGTGTTTAAAACACTAATGTGGCTGTTTAAATCAGACCCACAGAGCATTCAACTATACAGAAAGCCAATGATTGCATTACTCCCCCCGTTACATTAGCAGAGGCCCAATGAAGTTAATGCTCTCAATTATCTATTCCCCAGTCTGGCTTTTATCCCCGTCCGTCTTTTGTCTCCTCAATCAGCTCATCAATGGAAATAATGTTTGAATATTTCAGGGTAATTATGTTAATGTCACTCTGGAAAAACTTCATTGGTGTAACTTTTTCCCTCCACTGCTTGCATATGTCTTAATATCACGCAAAACTGATTTTCTTCTATACTTGTAACCCATGTGCCGTATCTATGGATGGACCTTTTATTTGAATAGTTTGCATATTTATGTGACATTTAAGACAAAGACCTTCCCCCTCAGTCTGTTACTTAATCCACCGGTCAGTTATAGACCCTGTTTAACCTTGCTGATAACATCCCAGCTGAATACTGCCCATCAGCAGAGAGAAAGCGAGCTGACTAAAGTGCAGGCCCCCCCCTGAGGTCACCTCTGTGCAGTGTTATACTCCAGAGCACCAGCCCTCTCCATTTAGCAAAGTAATTTGACTCATTATACCTGCCTCCTCTCCAAACTGTATGCATGGAAAGTGTTATGCCTGAGCAGCTATAGGCTCTTAAGCCGACTTACTTACGAGGTACCCACTATGTGTGTGGTTGCATGAGCTATTGCACATGCCGAGTATCTCTCCCTCTGTCTCCAAACGTTGATAACGCGCTTGGGAGGGTGAATTTCTCTATTTTGCATCACAGCGCGCAGCAAAAAAAATAAGCAAACTATAACGCAAGTTTGATTTTCACTTTTCATTTGCAGTAAATCAAAACGAGAACACATGATGATAAGTAATTGGAATCCTGGTCATTTGCGAGTGCATTGAGTAGAATTATTGAAGATGGAAGTGCGCTGGATTCTGCTGTGTGCAACATATTTTACCCTCTGCTGTGTTTGGCAACTAATTTATGTATTTATGTTATTATGATTTGTAAAAGACTAGATTTGCATATAGTCTGGTGTGCTCATTCTAATGGTGACAGATTTTTAATAACAATTTGATGCATTGTTGTGACAGAAATTAGGTTTGGGCGATAAGATGATAAATATTTGTCACCACAGATTTTGTCCACACAGTTTATACTGAGGCATCTATCTCTCTGTTCTCTATATGTATGTGCTATTATGGGCAATGGAAATGTTGGATTTATGCCTGTCAAAATAACGCATTCATTTCAATAAATTAATCACTTAAAAAATAACATGTTAAAAAATTTAACACTGATTAATTGTGTTCCCTGATGCCCTTGGTCCCGGTGCGTCATTGAAGGCCACAATGGCTTTGTCACATGATGAAGGCAGACAAAATGATGCTGCTGTTGATAGGAGCACCGTTCTCTGCAGTTTCTGCAGTAAGGAACTTTCGTACCATTGGAGTACTTAAAGTCTGAAATATCACCTCAACATGAAGCATTTAGCAGTGAACAGGGTGGTCTGAGCTAGCACAGCCTCTGATGCTAGCGCTAGCAGCCAGCCTCGTCAAGCCACACTTGACCAGGTGTTCAGACACAAACTGAGTACGTCTACCTGTGACCGTCTAACTCCCTTGCCAAATGGATTGCAATGGACTGCAGACCAGTTTGGGTAGCAAAGGACAGGGGGACAATATTGTGTCCAAAATCCAGCAGCTTTACTATGACACATCTGCCAAAATTCATTTGGCTTGAATTTATTTATTTTTTTAAATACTTTCACAGCAAAAATTGATGTATGCAATTAATCTTTTAATCACAGAGCATGTAATTAACAGCTCTAGTTGGATCAAAATCTGAAAATTTGCACCAATCTAATGATGTACCTTTTTGTCAGGTATTTAGAATTCTTGTCCCCTAATTTTATCCACCAGCCATTTAGCAACAGTAGGTCTGAAACGATGAATTGATTAGTCAATTGACAGAAATTTTAAAAATCAAGCTTTTTAGTTATGAGAATTTACTGCTTTTTTTTTGTTTTATCTGACAGTAAACTGTAAATCTTTAAGGGTTAGACTAACAAAACAAACAATTTGAAGATAACATTTTGTGCTTTAATAATGGGCTTTTTTAAAGAGACAATAAATTAGTAGAGCTGCAACTTACGGTTATTTTCATTATCTAATCTGCCTCATCATTTTCTCAATTCTTAGCTTATTAGGTCTGTAAAAATGGCATACTGAAAATTCGCAATCCAAATTTCCCTAAAAAAAAAAATCAAAAAAAAAATCTACTTTCCCATAAAATAAAGAAAAGCAGCAAATCCTCACAACGAAGAAGCTGAAATTAGACTGTTTGCCTTCTTTGCTTTGCTTTAAATAGTTGCAGCGTTATTTTCTGTCGATCAACTTGAGTTTCATGTTATTCACTGATTGTTTCAGCTCTAATCATTATTTGCAGCCTTAATCAACAGACTTTATCAAAACTTTACTGTGTCACAATACATGCTGATATCGCAAAATAAAATTACATACATTGTGATGACCTAGTGAGAACTTTTAATCTTCTTTCCTTTTCATTAAGGATGCAAAATATTATGTTTTAATATTTAATTTGATACTGTCACTTTCTATTCCCCTGGCTGGTTATGTCATCATTCTGCCTTTCTTCCTGCCTTTAACACATAAGAATGACGGATGAAGGGCGCAGTGCTGCTCAGATTTTTGACAAGATACAGAAAATGTGACTTTAATGAAGCTTCACTTCTAATGTATAATTTCGTGTTCGTGTCTCTCTCAGCATTCAAGCCTGGCCGCCCCTTGTCCATCAGCTAAGCTAACTGCCAGCGTGATTTGTGCAGTACAATAATGCTCACAGCCATTTCCTCTGTGAATTATTGGAGCCAAGAATACCACCCTGTCCTGCAGTTAATGACACTCCATCGATTCAGCCCATTCCTTTTTTGGCAGGAAAAAAAAAGCCCTCTAGAGGATTGTTCTTCCCTGGGGATGCCAATGTGAGTCACAGACTTCTTTAGCTTAATGCATTTAGTTTAAATTTCCCCCTGAGGACAAAACCAGCAGAGCTTCTCCAAAATATTAACCTTAACAGACCCTACATCGAGAGTCCACTCCACATGTTACTTGCAGGCGACGGCTGCCTGGTTTATTTGCAAAAGCTAACGTTGTGTTAAAGTGGATTTTTATGCCCAGTCAGACATGTCTGCTTTTCAACATTTCACTTCACCCAGTGAGACTGAGGTCAGTTCGAGCTGGCTGAGGTCTGAATATTCATGATCAGTTCAAAGTGCTGTTGGGAGTGGATAAAAATTATTTTTTCCCCAACTGAATTCATTTAGAAGTACTCATACGATCTGATCTGAAGATTTAAGTAGTAGTGTGGATTAATTCTGATCCTGGTGGATTTCAGCAGGAAGGCTTAAACCAGTCATGAGATTTCTGCACTGTTACTTTGAGGAATGGCTGCAGGGTAACAAAAAATTGATCATTATCCTCCACCAGGTCTCGCTCTCTCCGTCATGATACGTCTCTCTGCCCGTTACTGTTCCTCCTCTGTCTCCCTTCTGCTTCCTGCCTTTACACAGCACACTGTGAGCCACATTTAGTCAGAAATAACCTTACAGATGCACTTGCATCCACACTAACAAATTTACATAGCTGGCAGATGGCACAAAAAGCCTTCCATCAGCATTATAGGGTGAGGGACTGTGTTATTGGTCAGCATCCAATACTGAGGAACACAGAGTCCTGCACTGTGAGGCAGAGGCGAACGCTATTGAGAGGAAAGTAAGAGCTCTCATATGTATTGAGAGTGATAAAGGAGAAAGGTTGAGGGAGTTTTGAGTTGCATGCAGCTCAGCAAAAAAATTGCTAACTTTCCGAAGTTATGGCATGGAGCATAAAAGATTCACCTTGAATGAACCCCCAAATGGATTTTCTTCACCCCCATGTCCTTGATGATGGCTCGATCTGTGCCCGCTGTGAGAGACTCTGTCTCATGCTGCCAATACAGTTAAAGAAAAAGATGTGGTGTAATACTGTGTTCATATGTTACCACCCTGGTGTTGCTTCAGCCTTTTCATTTTACAGTATTATCTTAACAGTGGTTGATCGTAACCAAAAATATTGAATTTTTTATTACATTTATTTAAAATTTCATGCTACTTTCACTTTTTACTACATTTATCTTATTTTACATACAAAACCCCTGTGTTTTGTAATTGTAAACTATGCAGGATTGTTGGTTACCATTTGTAAACGCACTCGCCAGCTAAAGTAAAAGTAATAGCCACCCCCAGATTCACTCCCGGTTGACATTTCACCTAGCCACGTTTGCATTTTTTTTGGCGCCGTGTCTCTTCGATGCCTGCTGCTTACAGTCTGGCACCTGGTTGTCTGTAGAAAAGTACACCACCACATACTTTTATACCCTTCTTCCATTGTCACTCTTGACTGCGCCGAGTAAAGCCATGCCAAGAAGATTTTTGTTTCCAATGTCAGTTAAGATGCGCTGTGCCACGCCAAGCTGCGCTGGAGATGGAGTCTCTGGAGTAGGTCCAAAAGCCGGGCCGCCCACCCTCAAGCGGGAAGCAGTAACGACTTTTGTAGCTTCTAACTGAATCTCTGTGGTTTGGAGTTTAGTTTCTCTCCTGCATCCTGTTTTTTACTTCAGATATCTGCTTAATTTTACTGTTTCACATTCGCCATCAGCTGTGTTAGAAGTTGTGTGAAGCTGCTGCTCGAAAACTCAACATTTCCTTATTTTGGTGCTTCACAATAAAAGTTTTTACTTACTTAACAAAATATCGGGGGACTTTTACTGTGAAGAATCTATAGGAATTTAAATGTGTTTATCTCTGAATTAGCAGAATTTTGTTAGCAGCTTTTCTTCAATAAAGACAAGTCTGATAATATGGCAGGGCGGAAAGTGAAATCAGAAACAGCCACAGTGAGATTTTAGATGAAGAGCTGCAAACAACTCTTACTGCACCACTGCAAATAGCTCACCTCCAACAGGTAAACTTCTTTTACCTGCCCTGCCCTGCTGTGGAAAAACATGCAGCAAAAATAGCAGGGGACTTTAGCTGTGGATCAGCCCACTGCTTTAACACGTCATCATTCAAGACCAGCCGTCATCAGTTTAAGACGCACTTTCAAGAGGGTAGCCCTGTTGTATTGGAAATGCATGACGGCCCAAACCTAGCCAAGCCAAGCCAGCTCATGACTGTCGAAAACAGGCACTAGTGAGACATGAGTGATAGTTGAGTGGGATATCTCCTGTTTTGATGTATACATTGTTGTTTTTAATACAATACAAACACTTCTATACTTTTGCTGTAATAACATTTTCTAATGCAGGATTTTCACTTCTTCTGCCTCTATATTTTATTACTTACTAGGCAAGCTACAAATGATGATCAGGAAGCATGAAGTGAAAATAAATCGATGGAAATTGCATTATTTAAAGAAAAGAGTCATCCTGAAATATTGACGCTTTTGGAGAATTTAGAAGCCTTGAAAGTCAATATAACACCTTGGAAGCATGAAAATCTGATTGCAGTTGAGATGGCTGATGACTCACTTTTCACAGCTGACAAACTTGCCGGGCATCCGCTCATCTGCTGAGTTCCCCTGGTTTCTCAGCTCTTAAGGAAATAAATGCCTCGTTGATCATGTTGCGCTCTGTGTGAACAGAAGGTCAGAGTTTGCTTTAATTTCCGTAAGCTTAAGGATTTTAGATTTAATGATAAGAAGTGTGTTGCTCCTTTTCAGGTATTAATAAAAGTGAACTGTCTGCCCTTTCCTGCTCTTGTAGAAAAGGAATAGGTTGTAGCTCAGGTGCAAGAAGAATTTGCCTGTGTACATTTATAAAGCACACACCAAAACAAATTCACTCGTACAATGCAATCAGTCCAACTCGCTAGCGATGGAACAACCCGTACAACTAACTGTCTAATAGATTTTTGTCTTGATTTCCTGTCTCACTCAGTTTCCAGATTGGTTTGTGCATTCACCTCGCTTCCACTGCAGCGTGTCTTGCCACACAAGTGGACCCAATAACATTGGAAATCTCTTTCTCAGTGAGACCAATGAATAGTGTCAAGCTGATTCTGCTGCTGCACCTGCAGCTGATGGAGACAAAAGCAGAGACGATGAGCTCTGATCTGATGCGAATTCTGATCGCCACCTCTGAGTGCAGCCGGTGACAGAGAAAAGCCTCGGTGACACGGTGTTAATAGCTTCACTAGGACAACATAATGCAAAAGCCAATGCCTCGGGTGCCACCTGAACAATGCCAATGAATCTGCAGCTACATTCCAGCAGAGAGGAACGAGAATAACAAACATTTTTTCAGTTATTAACATTTGGCCTGTTATGATAGCGTATTTCAGATATGTACCCAGCTGCTCTAATAAAACCAATTGGCATACAGTTGCAGAGATGATACGTACCAATATTCAGAGTATTCCCCCACAACCCCAACTCAGAATTTCAGCATGTTTGACATTAAATTCCCTTATCTCATCAACCCCATACTATATATAGGTATGTTGTGAGTATGATGGATCTTACTTGAACAGTCATAGGAGCTTAAAGATTAAACAACAAAAGTGGTTAAAAGCTGTGGGATTTCATCAAAGTCTGATAGAAATATGTGACATTCAAGAACTCTTAACTCTTAACAACAAGTGGTAGTGGGTACGAAAAGTGTTAAAATTACATGCTGGCAACATGAAAACAATGCCAGTGCAATGTCAGTAAAGATCTTTTCTCATTGTGGGCACATGAATTAAGTATAAAGAGCGAGAAAGTCCACATAGGGTAGGCGGGAGTGGTGGTCAAGCAAACATGGACTTTCAACCAGCAGACTGCTGTTTGTGTCCCATGTGAAACTGAAAGACAACATGTGACTTTATGGACTTTATATAAGTACACAAAGTACTTTCAGGGGTACTTGCTGTTAATACACAAAGTACGTCCCTTGAGTAGTTTAAATGTAACCACGATCTTTTCCTAAACTTAACCAAGTGCTTATTTTCTTTCTAAACCTAAATTTTTTTTTTTTTTTATTAAATTGTGACTGTTTAACAAGTAACAATGTCAATGAGATATTAGAAATTGCAACCATGCATAATAGTCCTAGCAGCAGCACTGGTTTCATGCTGCCAGTATGTAATTTAAACACATTTCGTGCCCAGCACCGTGTAATGCATTGTTATTATTTCTGTGAGACTGTGTTGAGAATTTCCCTAGTTTATAGATTGAAAGAGAGAAAACGAAAAGCAAAGACAGAATGGGGATGTGGAAACACGGGCAGATCAAGAGAAAACTGAGACTTAGAGATGGAGGAGGAAAAGAAGAGCATAAACATCTTCTCTGAGCAGTAAATGCAAACTTGTTCGTTGAATCAGTTGTTGTGAACAAATGTGTACAATTGGTGGAGCGACCTCATGGTCTCAAGCACTGGAAGTATAGTTGTGTTGTTCTGAAAAAGTATTGAAAAAAAGAAAGAAAGGTGGGTAAAATGTAGAGTAAACAAAGGAACACAAACCTTGGAAGTGAAGAAGGGAGGATAGAGGAGAGATAGGAGCAGGAAAGTGAGCGTACAGTCCTGTTGGAAGAGATGCTGCTGCCTCTGTCCAAGAAGAATCCAATTTGATAAGTATGCATAGTTAATAGAATCTATAGCCATCTGTCTTAGAGTTATAGTCTTTGTGGCAAAAGCTCTGTCACATGGTGGGTAAGAGGACAAAGAGACCGAAAATGGGATCATATTATGCATCCACTGCAATGGGCCTAATGATTAATCTCTCAATTATTTTCTCAAATAATTGATTAATTGTTTGGTCTATAAAACTTTAGAAAATGGTTAAAGAAGTCAATCAGTGTTTCCCAAAGCCCAACATGATATCATCAAGTGTCTTGTTTTGTCCACAACCCAAAGATAATCAGTTTACTGTCACAGAGGGGGAAAGAACCCAGAAAATATTAACATTTAAGAAGCTGGATTCAGAGTTTTACTTTTATTGTTAGAATGTGGAGGCTCATGACGTCTACAGTAACTTCAGACAGTTATGTTGGAGCAAACTGATAAGAAAAGATAAGAGGAGAGAATTCCTGCACACTGTCCTAATACTTGCAATAAACTTTATTTAAATACACAACATTTCAGATCTTAGGCCTTTATCTGAGTCTAAGGACCGAAACATTGTGTATTTAGATAAAGTTTACAGTGTGCAGGAAATCTCTACTCTTACCTAAGGACTTTTTTTTCTGGATAGATTACTCAAGCAGATTAACTGATTATCAGATCAGTTGGCAATTAATTTAATCAGTTAATTGTTACATCTGTACACGGGAATTAATTGGACTTGAGTAGCTGCAGCTCAAACTTACTGCAGTATGACGTGATTGGCAGATCTGTTTTAGTGATATATGCCAGTTTGTTTGTATGACCCTCCCCCCCAGGTTATTTTGAGGTCATATCCTTTACATCACAATCAATCAGTGAAACTGTGCGTGACCTGAACCACAGAGTGTGAAATTTTACATAAAGCTGCCAGAATGTTTGAGATTTAAATGACCACTAACCTGACCCATTAGCTTGTTATTTATGCTGCTGGCTACCTCTGATTATTTAAACATTGTATACAGCAGTGTATTCAGTGTGTTTGCGAACTACATCATCTTTCCACAGTGATTACAGACATACTTTCATTTGTCATTGTTTATTTTTTCAATCTTGTAATATTCCAACACAAGCCACAATTTTGTCCTCTGTTTGGGTGGCCAATACTTGGCATAACTCAGACATGACTAAGCCAAGACATGTTTCATAACAAACTGAGGCTTGATACCATCAGTAAGTGGCTCTGTAGTTGCTCAGTAAAGCCACTCCGTGAGCTAACACAATCAGAGTACCAGGAGTACCAGGACAGCGGCGTAACCGCCGTCCGACCTGGAAACCAAAAATAGCATGTCATTTGTTTGTTCGCAAACTTAATACAGGGCACATGCGCTGTGTAATATCACCAAATTCAATTCCCAAGTGGGGAAGTGGAGGGGAAGGCCATAAAATATGTCCTTACTCGCACAGGCCGGAAATCTGACTTCCAAATGGCTCCATGGATAATTTAAGGTTCACAGCAATAAATGTCTCGCATGGCAGTATTTCATTAGACAAGGCGCTCGGGTTATAAAATGCTTACTTGATTCTGTTGTCTCACCTCCCACAGATAGAACGCTATTTCATCCCTCTCAGGAAACCTTATCTCAGCCTCTCCTCAACACCTTAAATGTATGTTCAGCTCGCACTGATTTTATAATGAATCAGCAAAAAAAGAAGGGGTGCACAGCAATCACCAGCTGAGAGACTGACTGGCTGCGACTGTGATTGTCAGCAAAGCATAAAAGACATATTATAAGCCGCAGAGTGGTATTAAGTGTCTTTTCAACAGACTCCACGTAGTCTCCTGATTCTCTGCAGCTCTGCCTGGGTGTCCTCAGAGTAAGCTTTCTTTATGGATTTTCACTTTTATAAAAGTAGCTTTCAATCGTGTGCCCTGGAACGCTCTCAATCTGAATTCGAAGTGACACCATGCTGTGACGACTGGCTCACTTTTGGGGGAAGTCCTCCCTTTTTCTCCCTAAGTGAGTGGGACTGCTGAAACGTGGCGCACAGTGTCATGATGCTCAGTGCTGAGTCGTTGCTCTCAGTAAGATAGCACGTTTGTCCAACTCTTGAAGACAGCTGAGAAGTTCTCTTGTCACGGAAGTGTCTGTAGGTAGACTGGTGTAACTCTGAGCTGCTAGTAATTCCGGCTCTTTATTGAATTGCTGTCTGTGACTTGAAACGGATGTTGAATTTATTGGCATGTGCCTCCTTTGATAGACAGCTACGGTGGCTACACTTGGAAGGCTTTGTGCTTGTCATTTTTCATTTACATCCTCTGCCTGTTGCGCTGTATCTCCAGAGCACTGAAAATTGCAGTTTGCTTTATGCATGTATTTTTTGCAGCAAATGATAACTGACAACGTGATTTAGACAGATTATTATGTAAACTGTATACATGTCGTACTTGTCTTGTTAAATTAGTGCTATGGCTTAATGGTAAAAGGCTGTCAGCTGTCACCCCTGTAATCGGTGCACTCGGTCATATTTGTCAGGATTTGTAATAAGTTGATTATCATTTTGAGGGGTGATTTGACCAAAGCTGTAATGTCAGCTAAACGCTCACCATGCATTTTGATGTGGACCACTTGTTATTCAGCTGGGGTGTCATAGATGACTAAAACGAATACCTTTCCTCACTAATGAGCCCACAAAAGACAGGGTAATTCTGAGTATCATTCCCTGTCGCGCAATTAGGCTTAAAGTCTGAAAATAATAAGCTATTGTAATGACCAATTATTTTCCGTGGTGTTTGTAAATGTGTGCCAGAATTCCTCACTTGCTGTCTGAATGACTCTGGAGGTATCTTTATTTGCTCGGTTCAGCCTCTCTACCATACTGAGCATTAACACCTGTAGACAGCACTGGTGAATAGTTGTTTTTGTTTGTCCCATCACTTCAAAGACGTCGCCTCCATCTACGCATCTTAATTTCCTTTTGGACAACTTTATTTCTTTTCTATTGATGAATTATTTCTGAATGTCTCTGAATGACAGCTTAAAAATGAGTTTCGGGCATAATGATAGCAGAAAGTAGGAGGTGAAGGCAAGAATGTGTTGCTTGATGAAATGAGTCTCACAGTTGTATTATTCAGGTTCTGCCTCCATCATTGTTTTGATAGAAGAAGAAAAGAGCATCCCTCTCATTAGATGGTGAAGGCTGGGACTCTTCTTCGTGACGCATCTTTGGAGCCGTTCTGTTAGATCTGCAGACATTTTAAAGGAAGCTGCTGATGTTTGAAAAGGGGTCTGCATTCAGATGCCTCTGCTGCACACATGCTGAGATAATAATACACAGTGGGAAAAAAACCCAGATAACGCAGTAGGAAGTTTAGAGAACTGACCATTCGTTAAGCCCTGCTGATATACCTGTCAAGGAGGACTTACTGCTTGGCGCTAACTCTAGCCCACAATTAGGAAATACTACAGAGTGGATGGGCTATCATGGAGGGTGTTTTCTTTTCTTTACATGACCTATACACAGTTTTGAAGAAGCTGCTTTGAAAGCTACCAATTACTCCCCACTGGTTGGTTTTCTCATATGAACTCCGGACAGTGTCCAGAGAATCAGGTCCAGCATTGTCTGGGGTTTCTCTTTCAAACAACAGGAGATTATCTGCGTCAGAAGCATTCTTACTGACTAGAAATGCTTTATGTGGTGTGGTCCCATGGCTGGTTTGTAATTTGGTCGGGAACAACAAACCCTATTGCAGTTCCTTGAATTTACGATTTTGGCTTCAAATCTCTCCAGTTGGACATTTTTGTTGGTGTCTTCATGTGAATGACCCTTCTTCTTCAACCTCAGTTTATTTTCTCCTAGTTTCATGTAAGCCTCATAACAGAAACGCCATCAACACTTCCACTCGCTTGCTGTAGATTCTTTGGGAAATAACCTGCTTTGTTCACACATTGGCAAAATGGGACATTAGGATAAAGTATGTTTAATGTCCAATTCAGCTGATTCGGACATATGTGTCCTCACATACAGCTCTTCAGGGTAACGTCTAAATAATTTCAGGTATTTAGTGTATGCGTAAAAGTGGTTTAAAGCTGTTAAGGAAAAGTAGTTACAAAAAGAAAAGATCAAATCAACAATGTGCAAGGTGTGTCCAAGATAAAATTATGCAAAAGAAATTGACAATGTACATGTGATATGAAATTATAACAACATATAATACAAAGAGGTCACATGTCAGCAAAAAATGCCACTTACTGCAATTCAATCAGCAGACACTTGTTTTTTCTAGTAAAAAGAATATTTATTAACGTGTGCACATAAGAATGAAAAATGTGGAAAGTCTTGGTGATTAGACCCCATAGAGATGGTATGATTTAAGGACGGTGATAAATCCATATTCGAATCGGACTAGACACTGATGTTGAAGAGGAGATGAGAGGTAGAGAAGTGCCGATGATCTGAATGAGTAGAGGAATGAGCCTTTGTTGAGCTTGTCCTGGACTCTAGATACAATGGCTGGAGGTGAACGGGGTGCAGGAGGGCGTGACAATTCTGCCTGAAATGACATCTGACAGCAGCAGAGGAGAGAGCAGATTCAAAATTTTGCAGTGGCATCCTGATTGGCTGATAGAGATTGTGGCAAAGTTTGATTGGATAACTAGAAAAGTGAACATCCATCGCCAGCTGATTAGAGGAAGCAGTGGGAGTGGGATGGAGAGAAATGTGAATGGATGAGCACAAAGAAAGTCTTCCAGATTGAACTTGCTCTTTGGCCTTCAAAAGAATGCTAGATTTCTGTTCTAGGTACTTTAGCAAGCTAGTTAGTTTGACATGCTAATTTTTTCATCTTATATTAAAGCAGATAGCACAAAGATAAGGGAACTGCCCATTGGTCCGACAGCCCATTGGTCCAACATCCCATTGTTCTGACCATATTAAACCCATTGTTCCGAAGTCCGTTCCGAAATCATCATGATGCCCTGTGGTTAAGGTCTGGTTAGGTTTAGGCACAAAAACCACTTGATTAGGGTCAGGGAAAGATCATGGTGTGGGTTAAAATGAAAAAGAAAGTGACAAACACATAAGCTGTGAGCCTGCCTCGCCTCAAGCCTTTCCCAGCTGACCCAGAGCCGGTCGCGGCGCACCATCAAGGTAGAAATACGCCCGCTGGGAGCCGTTCAGCATCGCGGACCGTCGGACTAATGGGATGTCGGACAAATGGGCTGTCGGACCAATGACATGGACCTCAAAGATAAATCCATTGCTTTCACTTTGGTCTTTGGATTTTGGAAAGACAAACTCTTTAAATGCAGAGTATCTCTCTTACCACAGCCCCGTGCACACATCTTGAAGACTTTGCCGTAATTGAAAGCAAAGCTTCTCATACAGCTCACGTATTCTGTTGATGCAGCTGAGTCTACAATGTAAAGAGAAAAAAAAAATCTAAACGTTGCCACATTCCAACAGCAATTATTCCCACTTTAACTTCTCATCTCCTCATCTCAACGCGGCCATACATTACCGTCATTGTGCACCGAGGACGACAGAGCAGTGTAGCCAGGTGGAACCGACTGTAATTAGACCGAAGAGAGAAATGATGGACACGCAAAGCAGTCACAGACAATTTACCCCAGAAGAGAAGATGCATTCCCTGCTGCCTTTTCCACCCGAACACCCCCATCCCGCGCTGCAGCCTCCCACAACTCCACCAGCCCACTCGGCTGTTACAACCACATAATCATCTCACTCCATTATAGGTCATAACTAGTTTTTATGTGCTTATGTTTTTCCTCTTACCTTGACCGGCCTTTCCGCGGCTCTCGCACCCTAATGTCATGCCTCGTTACCTGCTTGTGTTCTCCCTGACATCCTCTTTCATAATATTTCTTGTCTTCAGCTGCTGCTGCAACCTGTTTGCACTTTACTTATTTTTTGTTCTTTTTCTATTCATCGTTCCTGTTGGCAGTTACTCAGATGGATTGTGTTTACCCAGACTGTGCTTTTCATGTGTTGATGTCACAAACGACATAGTTTGAGTGATTTTTTTCACTTATGGCGCGATCATCGTCGTCACCCTAAGCAACATAGTTTTAAATCACCTCTTCCCCTAAAGATTATTATTCACGATAATGGGTGGTTTCATATTGGCAAAGTGCCTGTTGGCGGAGACCGCGGCGCTCTATTGTCTCCTCCCAAACTGTGCGTTTTCACATTTTAACAGCTCGGCTATCCATCACACATGCCGTGTTTGTCTGTCTCCAGGGTAGAGGTGATTTATTATCCCAGTGGAAATTACTGTGCTGATGCTGTCGTTTGGTTAAAAAGAAAAACACCCAAACTCTGAAATTCTGGGAAGAGAAATAGAGACCAAGCGCTATTTTTTTTTCTTCAATCAAGGAGGTTATTTAATAAGGCATACTCAACTGAGATCTGTTTTTTTGAATGTATGAAAGAGACTCTCAGCCAAAGACAATTTGACTAATTTCCTCTCTGCCTTAATCTTACTCTCCAGTTACCCGCATGTAGTATGCTAAAACCTTATTGTGGATTGCACCTAAATTGCATCATCTTGAAGGCATCATCAAATTAGTTTTTACCAAAGTATCCTCTAATTCTACTTCTACACTTCCATTTCCACACTCAGTGCAAGCACTAACTTTTATTTGTGGATGAATATTGAAAAAGACAGGCCTTGCTGCTTTCATTCAGTAAAGTGCCAACATGCATCCACCTCAATTAAGGGGATATCTGAAGTTTTGCAGGAGTGTGAAATGTTTTTACGGGGCGCTCAGCAGCTCAGCAATAAAACTACGCTAACAGGAGGAGTAAAAGTACAGTTGCAGGTGGAGGGGGAATCAATTGTTTCTTATCCTGTGAAAAGAAAACTCACTACAGAATGCAGCCAGCCATCACACTGTGTTTTCAGTAAGGAGAAAAAGTCAATATGGAGTTGGCTGTAATGTCCTCCAGTGAGTATTGATGGACTCCACTGAAGGTTAATGATGTATGCACACATTTAATGACAAACATATTGCAGTCATACTGTAAATGTGTAACGTGTGTCACCTTCTAAACAGGATTGAATTTGTATCCACTGTGTGTCCTGTCTGTGTGACTTTCTATTGAACGCAACCTGCACTTGAGTTTGCCAAATCTCTCGGAAAAATACAGAGGACACAACCCCAGTAACCTCGCTGATAGCTGCAGCTCTTACTCACACAGCTTTAAACATTTTCATCGCTTAAAGGCACAACTGTTGTCACACAGTGAGAGACATATTTGGGGGAAGGATGTCAAATATTCTTATAAAATCCCATATTTTAAACGTGGGTCATCTGCTCCCCCTCATCCTAATCTCCTTAACTGTAACACATGTCAGCTGCTTTAGTGAATGCTGTAAATTTACTGTGCATTTATGAAATGTAATAGGCTACAGATTACTAGCTACCCTGTTAAAAATGTCATAAGTAATGTAGCTATTTTAATTGCTTCATCAACGTGACGCATTACATCAGATTAGCTTTTGATGTACTTATCTAGCAAATGTATTAAACTTGGCAGTGATAGTGAAAAGTCTTAAAAACATAAATTGTGTCAATGTTGACAACATTTTTGCTGCTAGTCACAAGCTTTACAATGTACAGTAATCTTATAGCCCCAAAGGTGTTTTTGTCCAACAACATGGCCACCTGACATGGCTTGGTCGGCTGATGGTAGGCACGGCAAACTCATTTTGCTTAGTGCAATCCACATTTATTTGATTGGCAGACGAGAGGTGGCGCAAATTCAGGGAGAAGCAAAGAGAAACAGTGTTCAAAATTTGAGCACATTTTGCCACGTAGATGGAGTCTGTCTGGATGTACAGACATGTAAAAAGAGATGTAAAAATAAAAAAAGCAGGACAGCAAGGCGGGGCAGTGGTTATTATTGTTGTCTCACAACAAGAGGGTTCCTGGTTCGAATCTCAGGTTGGGGAGTCCATCTGTGCAGAGTTTGCATGCTCTCCCTGTGTCTGCGTGGGTTTCGGGGTACTCCAGCTTCCTCCCACAGTCCAAAGACATGCAGGTTAATTGGTGACTCTAAGCTGGCTGTAGGTGTGAATGGTTGACTTTCTCTTTGTGTCAGCCCTGTAATAGTCTGGTGACCTGTCCAGGGTGTACCCGGCCTCTCACGCAGTGTCAGCTGGGATAGGCTGCAACCCCTAGGCTGATAGGCTGGGTGGTTGGGTGGTCCTAACTGAAATATCTCAACAACTATGAGATTGATTGCCATAAAATTTGGTGCAGACATTTATGGTCCCCTGAGGATGAAGCCAATCAATTCTGGTGATCCACTGACCTTTCCTATAGTGCTACTAAGTGGCTGACATTTGTGGTTTTGAGTGGATTGTTTTAGAAAGTACTTCTCATGTGGCGCCATCATTAGGTAACCTAGTCTACATAGTGTCTGGCCTACTCAGCTGATGAACATAGAAAACAATATACCTATCAGCATTTATTAGCATTTGGCTCAAAGCATCTCTTTGCAGCATCTGTAAAAGTCTTAATTAAAACCCTTTGACAGATGAAGTAGTCACAGGTAAATTGTTTTTCATAAGAAAAGTAATATCAAAGAAAGTCATTTCTAAATAGCACTCGGTGCTCTTTCCATGTGAGTCACAGTAGCACATATTGGAGCAATACTAAAAACCAGCTAATGAACTTGATTAACACCGGCTGACAAACTGCATCTGACTTTTACTGATTTTGGCAGTCAACGTTTAATGTTTCACGCGACTAAGTTTTATGGCAAGCTGGGACCCAGTGTCTGTGTGTGTTGGAGTGTGACAGAAGAGAGAAACAAAGAAACAGAGACTGGGTTTTGAGAAATCTTGGCTGGTGTTATTAAATTTGGCATGTGGCATTCAGCTTTTTCAAATATTACAAAAAAACAACTTACTTACTTACTTCAGCACCAAGTTAACTAAAGTTACTGGAGATTCTGTGAGATTATGCTGCTCCAGACGTGAGAGCAAACATAAAGTGGTTATTACTAAGCATGGTATGCAGTTATGATATACTGTGCTGTACTGAATTCACCATCCAAAAGTGAAATATTGCACTTGCTATGAAATAAATCCATAGCAAACTTTTTCATGACTGGATAAAATGGATTATATGTATCCTTAAAACATAATCTCCCTGGCAAATTGTTAAAAAACTGCAAAGTTTGTTTGTTATTTTTGTCATTTGAGGCAAACAAATGTTTAACTTCCCAAGAGGAGACAGGAAACTGTCATTCACCTTCTTTTCTTTGGAAAAAATTGAGTGGGCAACATAAGACATGTCATTCAGAATCTCCCACCACAGATGAAAGTGGACAAAAGATGTCTGAGATTGGATTTAGGGGTAAAATCATTTGTAGGGGAATCCAGGAGGGAGTTGCCGGGGTCCACTGACTTTCTCCTTCACCTGTTTGTGGATGATGAGGAGGGATGAGGTCAGTCGGAAGGAGCTCTATCATCCGTGACAAAATACTGCACCAGAAAACCCAGCATCATGGATCGGCTGGCCAGATAAAGAAGATGATGATGAGTTTGATTGAACGCTGAACAAACATTGGAACTTTGGTCCACTGAGCATTTGTCTTACTTTCCTTTTCTCATTTATTTTCTGGTTGGGTCAGTGGAAGTTAATTAATTTCCCTTCACATGATTTTATCACTGACACACAGACATCTTTAGGGGTGGGTTTTTGCAGATAGTACTTTTTTAAACTTGAAATAGCTTCCAATGTCATTTATCTAAACAGCAAAGCTATGCATACTAAAGTAGCATCTACACTGTAAAAAATAAATTAAGGCAACACCTGATCGTTACAGTATAGTTAAACTTTAGGGATATCAGTGATTGTGAATCAGTTTCAGCTGCTTTGGTGCAAATGAAAATGACAGCAGGAGAAATGGAGAGGCAAAAGCAAGACAAACCCCTCTGCTTGTGTCCTTGTCACTACTGGTAGCATGAGGCGGTACCTGCAGCCCAATCATGTTGCACAGGTAGTCCAGCTCCTCCAGGATGGTACATCCATACATGCGGTCCCAAGAAGGTTTGCTGTGTCTCCCAGCACAGTCTCAAGATCATATGGGGATGCCATGAGACCTGCCATTACATGAGGAGAGCTGGACAGGGCCGTAGAGGGGCTTCAACCCAGGACCAGTATCAGTTCCTTTGAGGAGGAACAGGAGGAGCACTGCCAGAGCCCTACAAAATGACCAGCAGGCTACTGGTGTGCATGTTTCTTACCCAACTGTCAGAAACAGACTCCATGAGGGTGGCATGAGGGCCTTACGTCCTCTAGTGGGACCTGTGCTCACAGCCCAGCACCATGCAGCTCGATTGGCATTCGCCAGAGAACACCAGAATAAGCAGGTCTGCCATTAGCACCGCATTCTCTTCACAGATGAGAGCAGGTTCACACTGAGCATGTGATAACATGGTGAATGTTATGCTGCTTGTAACATCATCCAGCATGACCGGTTTGGTGGTGGGTCAGTGATGGTCTTGGGAGGCATATCCTTGGAGGGTCTCACAGACCTCCATGTCATAGCCAACGGTACCCTGATTGCTGTTGAGTACCGGGATGAAATCCTCAGAGGGATTGTCAGACCTTGCACTGGTGCAGTGGGCCCTGCGTTCCTCCTGGTGCAGGACGATGCCCGGCTTCATGTGACCAGAGAGTGTAGGCAGTTCCTGGATGATGAAGGCATTGACTGGCCCTCTCGTTCCCCTGACCTAAATCCAACTGAGCACCTATGGGACTTTATGTATCGGTGCATCCAACGCCATCAAGTGCCACTGAATGCCCTTATCCAGGTCTGGGAGGAGATCCCCCAGGACACCATCTGCCGAATCATCAGGAGCATGCCCAGATGTTGGAGGAGTGCATACAGGCATGAGGGGGCCGTACACACTACTGTGTCATATTATGAGCTGCTGTGATAAAATTCAGGAAAGTCGGATCAACCTGTGATTTCAATTTTTTACTTTAATTTTCGATGTGATTTTGAATCCAGCCCTCAGTGGGTTGATGATTTTGGTTTCCATTGACCATTGTTACGTCATTTTGTTCTCAACAAATTATACAATGTGCATCAGTAATGATTTTCAACTTGAATAATTCATTTTATTCTTTATGGCAAAAAACCCCACTAAGATAAGATAACTTTTGCTGCAGCTGCTAGACTGTTCTGATCAGTGACAGTTTCTTTATGTTTACAAGCATTAAGTCACATCATTCATCCTAAGACAGGAAATATTATTTATACCAACACATCAGACAGGAAGACTGACAGCAGGACACTGAGGTTGTCCTTCGGACTCTAAAAGAAACACCAAATAAATACTCAGTAGCATCCCAGGAAATGATAAGTTCTGGTAATGTTGAGCAATGTTTACTGTGTACACAAACAACATTTAAGATCACTCTTTGCTGACTGTGTCCCAACATGTGACTCAAAACAAACACTGTGCAGACGGCCTGTGATAACGGGGGAGGCCAGGGAGAGCTGTACTGGAAGTGCTTTTAAAGTACGAAATAGGGTGATACTGCCTGCAGCTCAAGCGCACACACGATCAAAGCAACCCACCATAGTCGGTCGCATCTGATCAATGAAATCTCATCCAACCTTGTCCCTCCTCCATCTAACCCTCCTGTAAGAGCAGCGGTATCACTGCACAAACTGAAGGGAACAGAGAGACACAGTGTCAGAGTCAGAGGAGCACAAAGGAAGGAAGAGGGTGATTGAGAGACAGGAGAGAAAGAGCTACAAAAGGACTCAATAAACAGTGCCTGTTTGGAAGAAGTTTTTAGTGCACAGCAGTGTTACTATCTGTGATTACAGGGGCACATTAATATTTTATAGCCAACTTCTCTTACCAGATTTTCATAAGATGCTAAAAAGAGACAGTGCTAAGAGGATGGGTGGAATTAAGAGGCTGGGCTCGGTACCAGAAGTGTTATAATAATAATGAGATACAGAATGAAAAAAAGATGAAAATTTGGTGGTTTATTTTTGACGTACTTTTGACTTTTGGGAACTGAGGATCCCAGGTTAAAGCTCTAGTATCTGCTCTTTTTAACAAAATCAGCCACAATAGTTTCAGATGCAAGTAGTTTTTGAATCACTCCCAAAGTATGTCGTCAGCGTCACTATATTGACACCAGGGGCACCCTTCAGTGTCTGTGTGTGATGCACCTGGCTCTCAACAAACTCCATTGTAAACCCACCCATGTCATTGTAAGACACTCAGAGCAACAGACAATGTTTAAAGAGAGCAAGATTGGTTCCAACAAGCACAAGATTTGGCTGACCAGTGTTTGAGACCAATAAACAAACGCAGGTTGCGGTATTTGTGCTCATAAAAGTCAGGTGTTTTTGTTTTTTTTTACCAGTGCTTCTGCCTTTCCAAAGCCAAGTGTTTTATTGCAACATTTACAACCTTTGCTAACCATAGTCAAGTAGTTTTATTGCCTTAACCTTACCACAGACGCCAAACAACAATTACACCCATTAGGTCACTACATAAACAGGCATGGAAAGTAGTGGATCGGAAACCTGCTGGATGGCACCATTTTCTAATTTTACAGAAATACAGTATGTTAGGTTTTGACAGTTTTGTAATTTTTTTCATGTATTTAATGAATTTCTAAATGTGTGAACAGCCTTACACCAGATACACTCTGTCAACTGGTAAACAAACAACATAGTGGAATCAGAACTGGGGGTGTCACACGTGGAAATTGTAGAGCAGCAAAATGCAGAACAACATTTGGTTAATCATCCTTTTCAGTAAGAGGTATACAAATGTGGAATGCATTATCATATTACATTAAAAAACTGGCAGAGCTCAAGGTTTTTAACACACATTCAAAGCAATGGCTGATACTGACGCAGGCCTATGAACACTGATTGTGCAGACCACAATCTTTGATCACACATGTAAGCACAATGCATGGACATACACACACACGCACACACACACACAATCACACACACACACACACACACACAGGCTTCATATTTGAATAACAGTCATTGTTNCACACACACACACACACACACACACACACACACACAGGCTTCATATTTGAATAACAGTCATTGTTAATTGTTTTGTGTCTCGGTTCTTAGTGTGGTCTGCTCTTTGACTTAGTCTTTGGCCATATTTTACTGTTTATGTTGTGTTTTATGTAATTACTCCATTCTCAGTAGTCTTGCACTTATTGTTTTAATTCTAAAAGCCTAACCAGGGACAGGGGTTGTAAATTAGCCATGGCTAGAAACTTGTATGCATTGCATCTACTTGTATTTGAAATACAAAACAATGTCTTAAGCATTTATCCTTGTCAAAAAAAACAAACAAGTAAAAATAATATTAATGATAATTAAAAAAAAGAAAAGATAGAATGCAAAAGCCTGCCCCCAGCATCATCATATTAACGCCAAGGCATCTGCCCAAGAGTTTAAATATGACAAGTACGGATGATATCACATGCTGTCGAAGGTTCATAAGTCTACGCACATGGTACATACTTTTGGTCAAGTTCATCGTAGTCATTCATTATTTATTTTTGTATGTTAACTACCAAAATAAATGTAATTCTGAATCTAAAAAGTAAATTAAATGTACGCATATTTATGTTTATATTTATATATTGTCATTGCTGTGCTATTTATATTATATATTATGAATATTTGCTTTGAAACCAATCACAACAGATATGATCAGACGCCATGAGAAGACTACAATAACAGACACATCCTTTCACACTCCTGCCGCAGCTTACTTAGTAAATACAAATGTTTTAATTGGCACGTTTGATTTCATTTGCTGTGTAAACCGTATTTGTCAACATGGACAAGTGGAAAGAGGAAGTCAGAAAGTCTGGTAAACAAACTCGTCATTTAATGAGCACACACAGCTATTACAATTTCATCACAGTGTCAGGGAACAGTATCAAGTTTCTCTCAGCCCTACACTGATGCATATCGTACATGGAAACCATTAAGCAGGGTTAAATCTTAGATTGGTGAAAGAATATCCACGGACTGGTATATTAGGGAATTATGCGCTAATTAATCAACAGATAAATGTCGTATGTAAGGGCATGTGCGTGATCATGATTGATTTCCACAGTGTTTACCCTCACTTCCCACTTAATTGTCCTTTGAACCAATATAAATAGTTGATAATTAACATATACGGGGTTACCTAAATTAACATGACAGAAATGTCACCACAGACTCCCTTGGTGGATTATGAGATGACGCCTGAAGGGCCTGCCCTCCTGCCTCACAGCCCCTTCTCCCCAGAGTCAGAGAGCCTTCACTGCATGATGTCAGTGCCAAGCCTTAAAGTCCTACAGAACAAATTTGGGGACTGAAGCTGTCATGACGGCCTCTTTGTTGTCATATCTTCAAGTTAATGTGAAGGCTATATTTTAGGACTATATTTCTTTCGGAGAATGTGAAGTCTCTTCTCACAGAGGCTCAGTAATCCATCCATGTTGACTACTCTAAGAAAATACACCTTCTCATTACATGTGCAAGACCTTGCTGCATAAATTACCATATTGATTTGGTTGATATTAATATAACTCCATAAAGCACATCAATTAATATATTAAATATAATAAATATTTATACAGAATGGTATTTGGGCACAAGTGTGTTTACATAGCAATGCTTAATAAGTGAATTTGATTAAGTAATGGAGTCGTTAGTGCAACAAATTATGTTGAATATATTATAATGATGGTGTTGGGTTATTAGGCAGCTGAAATGCCTCATATTCTTTGGTATACCTTTTTATTTAGTGCTGTAATTGCTAGTTGTATTTAACATATGATAATATATGATTTAAAACATGAAGTTGGAATATTCAACACATCCATTTGCTTGAATATTTTCATAATTTGCCTTAATTTTTAGGAAGAAAACTAACCAGATGAAAACACCCCATCAAATTCATCTGACAAGTAAACAGAATCATCCTCGGTGAATGCACATAAACAGAACATAAGCAGCTAATCTTAATTTATCTTAACAGGCATCAAGTTGCTGTTAACTAAAGCAAGGAATCGTCTGCATATCTTGAGAACTGTTCTTCTAATCTAATTCAAACTTGGCAGGTGTACTGCAGGGTATCCAAGGATTTGCATTGTCGAATTCGGTGCAATTTGGGCATACGACACATTCAATATTGATTAACTTTGAATAAACAAGCAAACTGCTCAGTGGCTTTGTGAAGCAGTGCACCCTAAAAAATTACCCACTGGTTCAACTTACAAAAAATAAGGCAACAATATGCATTTGCATCTTTTTAAGTAGTTCCAACTCTGGCATTATTGAGTAAATCCTTTTAATCTTTTATAATATGACAAACTCAGTTAGTTTAGTACAACCAACATGATTTGCCTTGACCTCGAAATGCTTAATTAAATTGAACTAATTGAAAATTAATCCAGAGATTTATTAGTCAAAATATATTTTTTTAGGATATTCTAACTTATTTATTTTAATTCCATCCTGTTCATATATATTAAAATTGTTTTTGATTTTGACCAACTTCTTAAAGTAAGTTTTCAACTGACTAAAGCACGTTAACGAAACAAACATTTTATTCATTTATTTGTTTGTGCTGAAAAAGTTATTTATTTGAAGCATAATCCAAAAACCCTATCAATTATTTTTTAGAGTGGCTGTGTGAGCTCATATTTCGTATTCAGTGGTGGAAGAAGTATTGAGATCCTTTTCTGAAGTAAAAGCACAAATTTGTTCTAAAATTTGTACTCAAGTACACGAGGCAGCTCTGTGGAGCATCCTGACACTTTTTAAATGGGCACTGCAGTAGTAACACAAAAGCTGGACTAGAGTTCTCTGCAGAATTTTACTAGACTTATCCTGTGCATGGCTGATATAGCAGAGGAACACCTCAAGGCTACAGTAGTAGTGTTGCCTGACCTTAAATATCATATCCTGTGAATCTACCGTGGTCCACCAACCCCCTGAGTGTGTTCATAATTCAGTGGTAACTTCCACATCAGCTGTAATGTGTGTTGCCCGTGGGCTAAATGTCTGTTCCATGGACGAGTCTTCATCCTCCAGAGACCAGAGATTCTTTTAACTTTTCATTCTACAGTATTCTGGAAACATTCCAAAAAGAGGCTTAGCTGTGGTGTGCCCGATCACTGTGTAGTCCTCACACTTTGGACTGGACTCCAGTTTGCAGAAAAGTACAGACTGTGAACTGGGGAGCAGCATTACAAATGGGTCTCTCTTAAGTTTTCATAGATTCAATGTAATGAGTTTATGTTAGATGCATCAAATGAGCAGCGATGCTTCGTCCCTGAAGAGAAAATGTTGTGGTGAAAACATCAGCTCATGCCAAAAACTGACAGATCTTCAAAGTTTGCTACACTGAAGCCTAAGCTTTCACAGCATTGCACCTCCTCTCCACTGATATGTTATAAATACTGCATCTATTCTGATTCATGATTCTTATAAAAACAATTTGAGCGTAAACCTGACAGTTTTTTGTTATTCGTCTGACTGCGCTTAACAGAAGGAATTCATATAAAAATGATTTGGGCATAAACACGGCAGCTTGTGTTATTCTGTTGACTGCAGCCGGTAACATCAAAAGCAATTATCACCCAATAATTTCTACAAACCCGAGAAATGTTTGCGAGGAAAGTAAACTTAGAACTGTAATCGTCTGTGAGTCTTGTCCTTGACGATCAGTGGAGGCTGTGTGCAGAGGTGACAGCTTCCCACATGAAATAGAGAAACACCACCTGCAGAGTATCAAAGTGGTTAATTATCTCTGGGTTTCTTATACTGTAGTAAGTGCTGCTCGCCTCTCTGAGGGCAGCTACTAAGTATTCATGTTTTTATTTTAAAACCACAGGGAAACACAGAAGCTCGAGTGAGTAAAAGCTGGGTTGTGTTGCCCTGTTGGTATGCGCAGCACCGTCTGCTTGAAGCTCAAAGCAAGGTCAGCCCATTTCTAGAGAAAGAAATTGCCTTCTGTGATGATAATTACATATTTAAGATGTTATTATTATTGTATTCTTCATGTCAAAACTCCTGACAAATAGAAAGAACCAGACACTTATATTTAGTCGAATATAAATATATGCATGTTGAAGAGAAGGAAAGAAGTGGGAGAGTGTAAGTAACAGCATTATTGTTACTTCACACCAGCCTACGTTTCTCTTGTTGTCCACCAAGGCAACCTGTCACTGTTCCTCACTTTATTCCACACAGTCAACACGACCTGCTCAGCTGCCTTAATGTCAGAGGACTGAATGATAGATAGAGATATTCAAATCTGCAGATTTTGTAATACAAACACTCCTTTTTATCCACCTAAAAGAGCTGCAATAGCCTCCTGCATTTTTTAAAATCATTTTTTAAACCCAGAAATGCTCCCTTGGTCAAACTAAATTCTAGTGGTCAGGTCTCCACTCATGAATCAAATCTTAAAAGCCAAAAACTGCACCCTAGACAGCAATGAGTGATCATTCTGTCAATAAAAAGCAAGACTCGTCTATGATGAAACTTTGGCTTATATCCTGTAACTGCTGGTATAAAATTTGATGTATGGTGTCAAACTTGCAAGGCTGATACACCTTAGTACGGCAACATTAAATCCACTAAAGAATTAGTGGGTTGTTGGTCTAACTAAGCCAACAAGTCCCCCAATACATACAACCACATAGGTTTTGTTCCTACCCTCGAATACGACCCAAATGAGTGTTTCCTAACTTACCTACTGCTGGCAGGAGATCAACCCAAACATGACATACATGAGCATTAACAGTCACAGTTTTAGACACGCGGTTGTGAAATGATCATGGTTAGATTTAGGCAAAATAACTACTCGGTTAAGTTTAGAAAAAGATCATTGTTTGAGTTAGAATACGTTTTTGTTTGTTACGTACATGACGTATGTTACACACTTTACATAGGCTAAGTGCAGTACATATTTGACAAACATAAAATCAAGTAAGTCAGCGTTGACTTTTGGTTTCAAATGGGACACAAACAGCAGTATCCAGGATCAAAGTGCAGTATTTGTTCGACATATCCACCCCAACCTTCCTCCTACGAGGATTTTGTCGCTCTTTATAGTGTGTCACCTAATTTCCTCCTTTGCTCCCATAACAATCACTGTTGCATCTAGAACAGTGGTTCCCAACTAATGGGTCACAGTCTAAAAGTGGGTGCGGGTCCATTCTGACTGGACCACAAATAACTCATAAACATGTCAAGTTTGTTAAAAACACACTTTATTTTTAGATTAAATGAATTTCTGGCACAAAGTTTTTATTTTTAAGTGCTGTATCCTGCCATAAAGTGAGTTACTAAGCAACAGCTCCTTTACAGGGACAGCAAACTAGGTCGACGACATGGCCAAACACAAGTGTGATGCTGAATATATTTAAATGTGTGGATCTTGAACAAAGGACGAAAGGAGAAACCTGGACCCCGTGGCTCGACCAGTTGGGATCCACTGCTGTAGAGGTAACCGCCTAACAATAGAAGTTGTAAGTTGTAAACTGTTCATACAAACGACCTATGGGTTCATTTTTTCCAAGGAGACTGTATAAATAGAATTGATGTAGCCACCGTGACATCACTCATTGGCTGGTGGACATTTTAAAGCCTCGAGTTTGGTATTTTGGTTGGCAACGTTTTAGATTTCTGCAGCCAGAAGTGTCCATATTTGGATGAGAGGTTGTAGCTGTGGAGGGGCGAGGGGTGGATCTGACTGAGAGGACAATATCAGCAGACAGCCTGTCACTCAAAGTGGCCACACCCTTGATAATGCGCTTTTTTGATTCATTCATTTTCCACAACTTCACGCTCACATTCAAAACATACGGGCAATTTTAGAGTCACCAATTAACTTAACCTACATGTCTTTGGACTGTGGGAGGAAGCCAGAGTACCCAGAGAAAACCCACGCTGACACAGGGAGAAAAAACTCCGCACAGAAGGACTCCCCCACCCTAGGTTCCAACCAGGAACCCTCTTGCTGTGAGGCGACAGTACTAACCACTGCCCCATCGTGCCACCGTGGATTATACAAATATTCACCCCCTGTGCAGGTGTCAGGAAAACTGTAGTTTTATCCCTTCCACACTGGCATCATTTTTCAGCCTCTGACGTTGCCTCTTTGTCTCAACTAGGCACATTAACATAAAGCATAAACCCTTACAGTCACTTATTATAGTTGGATTTAAATAAGAGTGTATCAGCAACTTCATTTATCTTTGGTGTCTTCGTCTTTGTGGAAACAAATACCCAGTGTTCTACAGCATCTATTAACCGTGCACACACACGAAATAATGATAGGTTTTGTGGCTCAGCAAGCAGCTACTGTCTAAAGACTTCTTGAGATCATAACAGTCTGTATACATGCAGGTGGCAAATCAGAGCAATAATGTGGATCTGGGGTGCGTCAGCAACGCCAACAAGTAGGCTCCATTTCTGAAATATCCTCATTCTGTCCACCCCCAGAGGGAGAGCCTCTTAAAAAGTATTCATTAAATGTCCGCAGCGCTGACAGACATGGGGAGCCTAATATGGTATTTTTGGAAAGTGTACATTAACAGGCTCTAAATTTAACACCACCATGACATTTGGAAATCATTCATTATACTGAATCTGAGGCATAATATCAGCATAACTCACTCCGTGGCCATCTGGCTGACACATCTTTTCACTATATGCTTAAAGCGCCAAGGAAGAACAATTTGGGTTTGGTTCAGATTTAGTTTGGTTTCATTTCCTGGTAGCACTAGAAGCACAGGCTCTTATTAGTAGAGAGTCATGTCAACATATTTTGAATCCTCCTTACCAAAATAACAAATCCAAACAGCTTACTTGCACTGTCATTCCTGCAACAAAACTTTCTGTTTGATTCTGTTTACCACCAAAGAAAAAAACTTTCAGGGACAAGCAGGGAAAATACAACACAGAATAAATGATGTGTCTAGCTGAAAACACCCTGCTCAGTAAAGGACATTTTTTAAAAGCAGAGATATAAAAGATGACCTGGACCTTCTTTTTTTCTGACTGCAGAAAGTCTGACAGTAAGAGTGTGAAATTGTCACTTTTAGGTTAAAGCATGGATCTAGAAACAAATTTGCTGCTCAATCATAGAGGAGGTCACAAGATCAATGATTTCACTTGAGGCGAGACCTCATTGAGCTTTACAAAACTGACTGTAAGATCTAGAAATCAATTCTTAAATTAAGGAGAAGCTGATGCAGGGAAGCCAGAGTTATTCTGTGCGTTCCTGCCTCTGGGGCTGACGGAGCTCGTGCTCAGACAGGAGAATCGAGAGCTGCAGTAATTCATGCGTGATGAAATAGAGGCATGGATTACTTTTTTTTCTCAGATCAGGAGAAGAGAGTTGGAGGTGTTTTTGCAGGAGCGTTTATTATGCAATATCTCCATGTGATTGGGAAACGTGATTGTTATTGTGTTGCATGTTTTAATGTTTACAGAGAGGGTTGCCGTCAATACATGAGGCATGAATGTCAGAGTCACATTGTATCACTTAGACAAACAAGTCAGCTGGGATATGCATCTGTCAATATGACAGATCCGGGATGTGGATTTGAACTGAAATTCCGGTAACACTTTGTTTGGATAGTCCGCCTACACATAGTTTACCGAGCATTTGTAGCATTTCAGCAGCTTATTAGTTGAGCCTCTAACCAACCCATAACCCACTTGAACTTTCTACTCAACCAAAGCAGCATAGGTTGAGTGAAAAGTTCAAGTTTAACTTAATTATACTGAGAATATGAAGGTCTGTTCATGAATAACAAGAACGAAAGTTAAGGCGACGAAAGTCCGAGTAGGGCAGGTGGGAAGGGTGGTAGATGGGTCCAACAGCGACTTTCACTCGAGAGAGCGGTGCTCACATCCAGTAAGATTCTAAAGTCAAACCCTGTTCTTTTTACCTAAACCCAACCACATGTTTTTGTTGCCTACACCTAACCATGTGCGTGAGTTGTTGAAGGCAAAAAACATCGCTTTGTTGTGTTTTACCAATGTAGTGTGTTTATTTTGAAAGAGACTGTAAATGGTAAATTTCCTGTGAAAATGTAAGTGTATATAGAAATACATGTAACAGGCAGAACTTGACACAGTGTCCAAGAACATCAACATTCAGCGCACCTAGGGACGTGGTTGATTGTGACGAGGTTAGAGTGATAATGTGTTGTCATCTCCATTAAGCCCACTGATGTGTCAGTATACCAGTATTTGTATAAATGTAATCGGGTCCTCCAGCAAAATCTGTGGAAGAAGGGCGCTTATTTCCTGTCCATTCATTATTCTATGGGCCCTATGTATTTAAAACCAGCAAGACTTGTCTAAGTAGGCTAATTGCACATAACATACAAACACATACTCACACACACACACACACACACACACAGCATTGTGGGCTAGAAACTGGCATACATACTGTACATACATTTTTTACACAAATGCCATCATACACTGTTCACCCTGGTATGAAAAACCAAATATCACCCAAACCTTATCTCAACTAATAAGCTGTTGAAATGTTACAAATACTCTTTAAACTATCTAAATAAAGTGTTACTGAAATTCCTGGTTCAAACTCATTACGTGCCCCAGTGAAGAGTAGTGTGTTCGCTAACACCTACATCTTATTGATCTTGGTATACAGTGATGCAGTCAACCTTCAACAGAGTGAAACAAGCAATCAAATGCTTTATTCAGTTGTTTGGAAACTGAGTTTCAAGTTCACACAGAAGCTTGTAAAGTCTGAATTGCACTCCGACTTCCTCAGAAAAACTTTTTTACCTCCTCTGACCTGTTTTTTTTTTCTCTCTCTCTCTCTGTCCAGATAACCAATCCTCAAAAAAAAAAAAAATTCTCCTATTACAGTGTTTTGTGTGAAGCACATGAAAGTATTTGACATCAGGGCTTATTTGGGATTTGTGTTTTCACATGAGGGGAATGCAGCACGTCAATATGACTTTGAGTTGTAACCTGAACGAGTCTACCCATTTTGGGACTTGGAAGAAGAATAGATAGAACAAGTTAATGAAGCATTGCGTTAGCTCAGGCAGGACGGGCACTGTAAGTCATGTGCACCCGGCAGCTGATCATCAGCTGGTCCAACACACATCAATCACACTCAGTGATTCAAAGAAGGCGATTGTCCGCTCAAGCTGTTGGCTCCTCAGTCATCTCATCAGTTCACATCCTTTAAGTCTTATAATAGATACTAGATAACACATTTTATTTAACAATTAGCTAATAATTATTCCAGAATACTTGGAGACGACTGACTTCTTTTTCGGCACAAATTGGAAGATTATCAGAATATTGTTGCAGAATTATTGATAAAATAGTTGTAGCTCTTCTTACTTGTTTTTTGATGAGTGTGAAAGTTTTAAAATGCCAAACAATGTCCTGACATTAATTTCTAATGAATAATTTAAAAGGTTATGATTCAAGTCCGACCTTTTGATTTTGACATCAAATTAATGACAGCAGTAAGCACGGTGGTGCTTTCAGTGCGTCATCAAGCTGATCTTTAACGTAGGCGTTTGTTCAATATTTACAGAGCTCAATGACATTCGACCTGCAAGTTAATCCTTTTCTCAGCATAATTAGGTCCTTCCATACTTAATGCTAATGAATTGCAGAGGTGACAATCACCCACTGAAAATACATACACTTTAGTTAGTGTATGGTGCACCGTACGTCCACATGTAGGAAAAAAATGTCTGACAGACTCTATGGATTAAATACATATACAATAGATGCTGCTGTTCATGGATGACAGCCCAATGCAACTTTAATTCCCACATAGCATAGGTTAAGGTCACCCGGGGAAAAAATAGAAAGAGGGATAATGGAATAATATCAGTCAAATCCAGGCCACTGGGGGATTTTCCCTCCTGCTGTATCTTACTTAGCTTCTGCTTTCCGCTGTCTAACTGCTGCTTTCCAAGTCATCCCGTCTGTCCGTTTCTCTCCCTCTAAACATTTATGAATTCAGCGAAATAATGCATGAGATAAATCCACGAGCCCATAGGAAGAGATTCTGTTCAGGGGATGAGATAAAGAGAGGAATTGTATTTCAGTTTGGCTCCTTTTTCTACTGATTGCAGTGATTATATATTACAGTTTTTAAGGCTGCAAAATGCCCCGCAACCTCCGCATCACACTCCTCAGGAATGAGTGAGACACTTGAGTGGTTATGGTGTTTATCTTCATCCACTAACTCAGCATTGAGTAATATACTCACTCTCAGCGCTGTTTAAATAACTTTAAGGGCCTCAGAGCCTCCTCGTTTGGTGTTGACATCTGAGAAGAGCGACACACAAGAGGCTGCAGGGTGAGAAAAATGGTCCGGTTGATTAAGAGAGAGGTAGTTCAAAGCCGAAAACTTCATTCTTCGTATTGCATGAGGAGAGAAGGGATAGATTATTATTTTCTGGCGGTGGATACAAGCGCTTGAACAGGGGAAAAAGAGATTTTTTTCCGCAGGAGTAATTTAATGGAAATTTAAAACCTTCACTGTTCTCTGCTGCTTTTTGCAGCGAGCCAGCACAGTTACCGATGTTTTGCTGCTTTTAGCGCATGTGATGATGAGCGTCCAGCAGTGAAGTATCAATAAACACTGTGATTTATGCAGCAAGCTCTCTGGCACGCAACGCTTGGAACCGCAGGTGTAATGTGATTATGACAAATGAAAGTTCTCAAGGTGTAGCTAATTTTTGACAAATAGCAGGGGATTACTGATAGGCATAAAAGTGATTTGTTACAATACATGCTGTCTGCTTGTATTTCCCTTTATAATTTAAGTGGTATTGTGCTCCCTAAGCCCTTAGAGGAGACGGTTTTAAAAGGTAAAAGACTTAAAATGATGACACTTTAGGAAGAAAATGAAGGGCAGGTGAATATTCATAGAGTCGTTACAGGCAAAATGTAATTTGGTTGTATGATTCCTTTATAGCTTGAGAATGATTTTTATGGCTGAACCACCCACATAATATTCTATGAGCCTGCTCTGGTCTGCGTTGTCTCTTGCAGAGAGTGCTCCCACTCATTACAGCCATGTTGTAAGTGCACTAGGAGTCAAAGAGAGTCTTTTTCCACTCAGCATGGCTCCATACAGTATCAGAAGCTTAGGAAGATCTCATCACTCTCCATCCTCATAATGTTCCTGTCAGTGTGCCGGATGGGAACTATTACATGCCACAGATCATCATTCACTAGATGCAGGGCCCCCCATAAATACTGGCAGTTTTATTATGCAAGATATTAGTCCATTTGTGTATTAGCTCAGCGGTTATGCTAATTTCAGGATCTGTCTCATGTGCTTTGTAGTTTGTTCTAAGGATGGCGAAAGACAAGGCGATGTTGTCAAAGGGATTACACTTCACCATTCAGATTTATTTTACAATATGTCAGTTTTCATCTCTGGCTTCTCCTCAGATCAGCTCCATTGTAATCCCGCCACTGTAAAGCCCTCGGCTATGAATGGACTTTTTTCATGTCTGCCTCTTGTGTTGGATGTTTCCTGACAGACCAATAACAACAAGCCTCGGCGGCAAAAGCCAATTGTGAGTGTGGCCGATCCATCACTCGCCTGTCGCCATTAGCATTCAAGGTTCATTAGCCAGCAAGCACCCAATATAAAATATAATTGTAGGCTATAAACTTTGTGGTGGCACTCGACCACTGGCACCCATTGAGCATGTTTCAGAATTAAGGTGGCTCTGTTGTCAGTATGTGCATCATATCACTGTATATTTGACCAAGACCTTTGTTTCATCTGTTTCAAATAAGCCTTTTTGCTGCACATTCTCATCACATTAATTCAGATTTATATATACAGCCCCTGATATATAGATGACATAAGGTAACTTATCTTTTGTAAGACTGAACTTTCCCTACACCCACACAATCCTGACTTTTGTTTGCTGCCTTATGGTGCGTTCAGACTGAACGTGAAGTGAATTTTTACCCTGCAGGACTGTTTGCGCAATCTGTGTTTATCCAGCCCAAGCAGCCAACATGTCTACAGTACTTGTGTGACAGCTCAGACTCTTGACTGCTGTCAAAACTTACCAAGAACTTCTTCCTGTTATTGTCCTCCAGACCCTTCCTTTCCCTTTCACTATAGGCTCATGAATTGGTGTCTTAAATCTTCGGGATAAAGGCAGATTCTTGCTCAATTCGAAACATTTCGAACTCATGGATACATATATAACTGCAACCGTGTCTCAAAACTATTGTCTCTTTCTTCTTTCATCTACCCTACAATCGTCATCACTTTTGTGGAGTAACCAACTTAAAAGAAACAAAATAAAACTCTGAGTCAGCCACAACTTCTGTATGAAGTCTGTTATCATTCAATATAATCACTACCCAATCCAATTTAGTTTTGAACTCAGTTAATTAAATACGACACAGTTATACTGAAAGGTCAGAGGAGGAGCAATTAATAATACAACAGAGGTAAACACAAATAAAATAATCCAGCAGGCCAAATACTTTGATGCTGTGTTGCCAAGGGCATTAAATATTGATAAAAGGAAAGGGAGATGCAATCAATTCAGGTAAACTCAATTCCACGCTGCAAGTACACAACGACTTTCTCCAGTGAAATATACCATATTATGATACTACACACTGTTGGGACTGCATTCTATGACATCAGCGTAATGGAGATTGTACATTAGAAGAAAAAAAACACTGTGGTTTATCTGATCTGAGTGAGTGGGGATGAAGTCATGTTTGCCTGCATGTTCTGCCCAGTTTAAGCTCCATGTGTGCATGCATGTGTAAAACAACCATATGCACAAGCCCTCCCACTGACGCTCGAGTGCATTTCTGTTCGAGCAGGTGATGTATTTTTTTTTTCTTATCAGGCCTGTCTTTCCAGATCTACATGTCTGGGTTGGATTCATCTGGAGCTGGTTAACAGAGAATGGGTTTTTGATACCGAGAAAGACAGATGAGACCACTATGACTTCCCCGGAGAATTTAGGGAATCAAATTTAAAAGCTATTTAAGGCCCCAGTGCCAGGTATAGTCACGTCACCTGGGTTGATATTATTGGATGAAATAGGATACACCCCTTGCCAAGTCTGTCTTTGTGTGTGTGTGTGTGTGTGTGGTGGTGTGGGGGGGGGCAGCCACAGAGAGCGGGAAGGGGTGGGGCGGCTGGGCCGTCAGTGCTTGAGTGAATGAGACAGAGGGGCAGCCAGAGACGTGAGACTGTGTGTATCTCGCGTGTGTTTTTCCATGTCCTGCAAGCGTTCATGTTTGTAATACAGTTAGCGCTTCGTTAACTGTCTATGTAAGCCTGTCGACATCCGCCAGGAGAAGTGTTTGGACTGTATTATAACCAGTTCTGTCAGCGCCATCTCTCTTTGTGGCGATTCAGTACTTGGACCTTGTTGACTCACTGCCCTCTCAAGTGTTTGAGCTTTGGCAACTGGTGATGTGTGTGTTTGCATGCTTTTAAGTGTGTTAATGAAAGCGGGAACAGAGTGTGTGATAGAGTGAAGGTTTGTATGGGTGTGTTTGTGTATATCAGCCTTATGTAAGCGTTTCTGCAAAGAAGAGCGCGCATGCATGTGTGTTGTTTGGTGTAGAAGCACACAGTACAGCAGCAGATATGGTCTCCATCACCTGACAGCCCTCTGTCCTGAGATGAGAAGTCTGTTTTGTTTCTCCTCTCACACATAAACACATAATATCCAACTGCTGGATGACTTACACTCCCCGAGCAGGAGGTGTGACTACTTGCACATTCTTAGCTTTCCCGACAATATCCTCTCACCCTGCTCTCCTGTACCCCTGCACAACCCCGCATCTCTGCCTCCAGCATTTAAAGACCCCTCTCCTCCCGCTGAAGCATGTTTACACAGGAGAGAGTGTGTGTTTTTTCTCCCTCTCCGTCTCGTTCGAGTGCCTGTTCAATAGACAGATGGTTGCACTTCCTTTTAAGGATTGATCGCAATAGCCTATCACTTACATGTGTATAGCATCTGTGTAGGGTTGTATTGAAGTGCAGGCATGAGGAGCGAGGCAAAGGGTCAGGGCCTGGAATTAGCCTCGCACGAAACGACATTGTTTCTCAAAGCGTGGTATTTCATAGTTTGGATTGCGGGAATTGTTAGGAACGAGCTGTCACTGTGGCGAATTTAATGCACAAGCGTTTTTTTTTCCTCCCATGTTTCACTGTGACACCCACCACAAAACTCAGCCTCATTTCAATGACAGTAACTTAGCTCTTGTTTTAAAACACACACACGAGGTATGCATTGGACCTCATCCAGGTTTAGATTTACTATGAGAACGAAAGAAAGGTGAACTTTCAACGTTCTCCGTGCAGTCACCCTCAAGTGGCTGCAGCCTTTTGGTTTGACATATTCCTGAGCCATTCTTCCACCGTCTCTATTTTGCCGCTCTATTTTTCTTCCCGTCTCCTGCTCTCACATACACACATACTACACAGGCATGTCTAAGTGTCTAAGAGTGCCGTGTCGAAAGATTCCAGCAGCTTGTTACTGAGGCTGTCAAAAAGCAAGGAGACCCACCACAGAGGTGAGGATGTGTGTGAAATCCCATGAGCCTCTAGCACTGGTCAGGAGCATAACAACATCCTACTACTCTTTCCACATGTAGATTTTTCTCCTCACACGTAGCTACTATGAGGCAACAGCCGAAGCCCATAACAACAGGAGTATGTTGACAACTGAATGGTATTAGCTTAATACATTTGGGTGGAAATTTAAGGCCACGCAGATATGGTTTGGGTAAGAAAAAAACCCACCTCCTCCAATTTTAATGCATAGTTCGTAACCACCCTCAAGCACACAAGCATTTTTGATCTGATGCCCCTACTGGCCGGATGTTTGTGTCATCTAAGGGCTCATTTATACTCTTTTTACGTACGAAAATATAGCTGTCAGCGCCCACATACTTCCATGCGTCTTTTATTTTGGCATAGATACATCCACTAGAGGGCAGCGTCAAACGTTTCTGACAATAACAAGCATGGCGTTGTTGAAAGAGGTTGTGATAATGCATCTTTTAAGGGAGGCAGTGTTGTAGACAGTGGTTGTCTGAGGCCATTAAATACATTGAGACATGTAAACGGAGAATTCTTTTCACTATATTACTTATTTGTTCCACTCTGCCATTTTGAAAATATCTTTGTGTGTCCTACGGTCGTTTCTCGCTTGAATAACGCTACACCACCCCCATGATTTCTTGGGGCACTGCTCCATTTCACGGGTATCCGTAAGATTTCAGCACAAGTGCATGAATATGGATGACATGGACACAGAGTACAGAGAGAATGCTCCGTCCATGTCCGTATACATATCTAACGTTGAGCATAAATAAGCCTTAAGACTGCTACAAATTATTGTCAGAAAAATAAGCCCTATTACAGTTCTGGCGCAGCTATTGTTGAGGTTTAGTAAGGTTTAGGCACAAAAGGACTTGGTCAGGGATTGGCAAATACCATAGTTTGAGTTAAAATCAATACTTGTTAAGGTCAGGGAACAATTGTGGACGTGGTCAAAAGAAACCATTATTGACTTCCAGAAAAGAAAGAGAAACAAACACTGGTCTCCTATATCAAAGTCTGAAGTTTTGTTGACTCTTCTAACCGCACCTTTCTCCTTTTCTCCACATGGATAGGAGTCATAAATCCTCGGGCCACTAGAGGGCTTTGTTTCGTAGACATGTTGTGTCTGGGGCTTTTGCTGAAACAAGTGACAATGTAGTTTTCTTGGGAGGAGAGTCTATTTTAAATATATTTTTATTCAGAACATTTTCAGGATTTTTAATGAATTGTTTCAACAAGCTTGGTAACCAGTCAGCTAAATGAGGATGCAGGTGTTTATGGTTATCTTTGGGCAACTAAAAAGCACTTGGTGAAGGTTTCAGAGAGATCATAGTTTGTTAAATATTGAAATAACAAACCTAAATCATGACGCAGAACATAAACCCTGATGCTGGTCAAACATTTTGTACGATCATCCATCCTCCTCAACCTCTTCTCTGTGCCTTTGCTGCACTGTATAGTTGTTTAACTGCTCCCTGTATTGGAATTAAATGTCCATCTGAATTTAAATCATGATTACAAATTAGTTGCATATGAACACTAGAGACAGTGTTGCAGAATATACTACAGCATGTTCATATCTAGAGGAACGGAATGTACTTCCTCTGACAAAAAAAAAAGAAACATCCTAAACAGCTTACTCACAGTTTGTACCTTGTAAATAGTTACACTGTCCCTCTACCTGCCCTTGGTACAACAGAGATCTTTCCAAGTATATTTTGGCCAGATCCCATGCACAGCCATCCTTGGCACCCTGCCTAACCTCTCACATTGATTATTATTTCACTTCCTCGCATTGTTATTTTATCAAACTAAGCTCCCGTCAAACTGCCGTCTGTTTATGGCTGTTGATGCCAGTGTAAGCAGGACTCAGACACTCAGCTGCAGTAATCTGGATTGCAGCAAAAAAGACACCTCAATAAAAGCAGATCTCCTGGCTGCCCACGGTCATAAAGGAGAATAAACAAGGTTAGGGCAGAATAATTATGCCGAGCTGCTTCCTGGTATTAAAGGACTGACAGGACTTCTTCCATTGTACAGACACAGGTCCTGTTTTTCTTGCTCTCCGGGCTGAGGAGTTTACACTTCTCACATTTACACTGTGCAATAGGAGATTTACACTAGACAACTAAAGTATTGATTTTTTTTGCTGATGAACATACATAAACAATCATAGTTAGTGGATGACAACATGAATGGCTGTTTGCTGGAGGATTCCTTCTCTCCTTTGCAGTAGATACATGTGAACACACATATCAATGCCTACAAGTGTGAAAATACAATAACACTTTTGTCTTACACAACACTTATGTAAACAATTATCTTCTCTCTGGGCTGGCTTTGAAACTAAAGTGTGAACATATATAACAACTAAATAAGTTGCCAGCAGTGTTCTACAAGGATTTGCTCTACTCACACACCTGCCCTCTGATATGTCTTTTTTGTTATAGTTTGTTTAGCAGCTACTGTGTGCTAGCAGCGTGGCTTTGGGGATGGCAGTGTTGGTTTGCTAGTCCACCACTTTGGTCTGCACTTAAATATCTAAATTAAGACTACCTTACTACCACTTCACCCTCTAAATGACCAGATACTCATAATGTGTTAGGCTGAATCTGTGACGAAATTTTTGTTTCTCATGTCTCCAATGAACGAAGAGTCCAAAACCTTAGAAAACTCTTGCCGCTTCACAACAGCAAAATTATGTCAAAACATCTGTTTACAAACTCTTTTTATCCGGTTGTATGCTCAGTACTTCCCAAACGGACAGCTCCCTCTGATGGCAAGCTGAATGGAAAGTGAACCTTAGGTTGCTTTAACACCTGCCCTGTTTGGTTTGGTTCTATTGAACTCAAGTCTGTTTCCCCCCTAAGTGTGGTTCATTTGGACAGGTGTGAACACAGCAGTCACACTCAGTTGCGTACCAAAACAACCGGACCAGATGTGCTAAGTCCAGCACTGAACTGAAAGTACATGACAACTGCTAAATACAACTTGACCATATGACAATACAGACAACTGCCCAACCCTACTGCATATCAGTCTGATTTAAGAACCTATTTTGACCTCAGCAAACTTTATCTCATTTAAAAGCAACTCGCATTAGAAAACTGTGATTGTCTCTGAATTGCTGAAGCAATAGAAATCTTAAATGAGTTTAACCGTGAGCTCCCATCAGCAGCAATAACAAACAAAGTGATTAGTTGTCATTCATTACCGAGTGCTGAGAGACAACAAGTGAGAGACCAGCATGATGTGCTGGTGCGATGTCACTCACTGACAAGAGGAATTTGTGTTTAGTTTTATGTAAATGAGGAGCAACATAATGTAACAATGGCCAGCTGAGAGATGGATATGGTCACTTTATGTTTCTTGGCTGCAGGATTTGTCCTCTTAGTCTTTATCAGTCTGCTTCCAGCAGTCACTGTGGCTTTTTTCAGTGTAATCTACAAGTGTGGAGGAATGTTTCAAAAGGGGTTTGAAATATTTGTGAGGTTTATCACAAAAAAAATAACTTCATGATCAATATATTAGCAAAAACATTGGAAATTATATTATTATGTGTTAAATAAATACTGAATAAGTTCAATTATTATTATATGGTGATCTCGATATTATGTAAACACACTTTTATCAGTAATTTAAGTCCACATTATGCAAGAAAAACAGCCTCATGTGACCTCAGGCGCACTGGCCAAAACAGACTATTTTCCACCATGGAGAAGTTCTTGTCACCCAGTGCAATAAACTCACCATAATTTCTCTGGCTTTTTAATTTACCTTATCTCCTCAGCACATCCACCAAATGTTTGCTACTTGGGAGCAGAGAGTCTCCCACGCACTGTTTGTGATAATGGATGAGTGGCTGGCTGCTTTTGAGAGGGACATGTCTTGTCAGTTGGACGTGCAGTGTTAAGAGACGAGCCTATCAGATGCCTCCCATATTTACAAAGACATATGTGGAGCTGAATGTGTCCTTATCTGACACTAGGCTCCTGGGAAAACGCACACAGTAATTTCACAGTGTCTTGCTCTTTCTTGGTGAATAAAACAAATACTTAGTATTAAGACCACATGGACTGTGGTGCTTAAATCAAAACCCAAATTTGAACGGGTGTGTTTTGGAGACAGCTGCGGGGATCATCATGTCTGAAATTTAAGCACGATGTTAGCAGATGGAGATGTTCCCCAGTCTAAATGCCATATTAGTTTTGGGAACAAAGCAAATGTGTCAAGACAAACATTTTTGCTCCCTAATTTTGCCAGTATTATTGGACATATGATGCATGTAATCAAGGTGACGAGGTGATGCTTCAGAGGCTTTACTGTTTAACTCAGAAGAAGTTGGTTTAAGTTTTTTGTTTCTTCAACATTCTTTACCACAAAAAATGAATGAATAGAAAAACAAACAGAGTTTTGATTAATGTGACTGTGACACTTGATTTAAATGGTCCTTTTTTGATTAATGTGACTGTGACACTTGATTTAAATGGTCCTTTAGAGCAGTGGTTCCTCCTAGCAGGAGGAACCACCATTCTGAATGGATGGACTCAAAAAACACACTTTACTTTATTTTTTAAATACATTGAATTTCCAGCACGGAGCTTTTATTTTAAAGTGCCGTTCCCTGCTGTAGAGTGAGTGACTATCAGACAGCTACATGACAGAGACAGCAATCTAGCTCAACAACATGGCCAAACGAAAGTATGATGCTGACTGTATTAGACTGTGTGGACCTTGAACTAATGACTATGGGGAAATCCGGACCCCATGGCTGGACCACTTGGGAACCACTGCTTAAGTGATTACAATTTGTAAATAAAAGGACACTTTCTTTCCGGTTATAAAGTAAAAAGGAGTCTCTGGATATTCAATATTTGGGTGACCTTGAAGTGTATAGTTGCATAAAACCCTGTACTTAAGTACTGGCAGAAATTTGGATTAACAAAATAGCACAACCCCCCCAAAAAGAGAGGAAAGGGACTGTGATCATTTAAAAAACAAATTGAGAAAATCAAATCAATAAAGTTGTAATCCTTAAGATTTTAGCCTTGCTTAATTTGGCAACAAGCATAGTTACTTTGGCAAAGAATTCAGGTGCAGCCAAACAAACTTTCAATGTTTCATTTAAGAAGTCTGTAAATAATAATTCCTCTCCCATCATGGCATAAGGTGTGCAGCCTGTCACCTGCAACTCTTTGGATCCTTTTCTTCCCATTAACTTTTACCTCCTTGCCACCTCTCTCCCCCTTACTCGTCATGAAGCATCTTTCAATCCCTTCAATGCATTTTGAGGAAATGAGGAGAGAAGAGAGAGGAGGCTTCTGGAGGAGTTTAGAACGAGGAAACACCTGTGTATCCTACATGGGGAGTGTTTTATCAAGTGTCATGGGCTCGGCCTTAGTTTCCTAGTGTTGCCGGGGAGAGGGATATATAGGGTGCTTTGCTTGGCCTGCTGCCCCCGTGACCCGGCTGTGAATAAGTGGATGAAAATGGAAGTATGGATGGAAGTGGTGTGATTATGGAGCTCCTCAAGGGTCACAGTGAGATTTTCGTGATGTATATTTCTGCACTTCCATATGATTCTCAATTCACACAATTTATTCTCATGGCACTTACTTTGTAGTGTCGTGTAAAGGGATCGACAGATAATAAAATAGAACTCAGTTACATGGTGAGATGTAATATAATGTGCTGTCACCTTGTGTGTGATAAATCTAACACTTTAGAATATACAGGATAATTTAATTGCACAGTGTTGTGGCAGCACACAAAGCAGCAGTTTGTTTTCTGTTTCATATTTTACAATACACAGCTATGTGGTGTATTTTTATGCAGTTAATTACTCTAAGATGTAAATAAAGCTGAGGAGCTTTTAGCTATGTGTACCTCTTGGCAGGTGGAGCTGTAGCAGCTGGCTCTTCCTCCTCCTTCACAGCTTCTCTTCTAACTGCTTTTGAAGTTTATGTATCGTGGTCGCCGTCCTCCATCAGACACCTCCCCCTCCCTGCTATCATCTTTTTTTTACCACTGCGTGTTGAAGCACCAGCGATGACTTGTCCAGTAAGTCATCTTTGCTTTGTCATATTTCTCACTGAGACAGACCACGATGGTGGACATCCTTTGCGGGCTTCGTCATCCTCCGCAGGTTTCACAACCTTTGTTCGGAGGAGGTGCTGTAAAGCCTTCACATAATAACACACTCACTTAAGATCTGTGAACTTTAAGAGTGGAGCCCCCCTCACGGACTCCAGCAAGTCCATCTCCTGCCAAGTAGGCACTAAATGCTTGTTCTTGTCAGCAGTGAGTACCTGACAGATGGCCTTGTGCTGTTTCACAATCCTTGCCACCATCTTCTGGCAGCAGACCCATCATCACCAGCTTGTGATGGATTTAGCTCATCCTGTGCAACCACAAGATCCCTTTTTCTTTTATGAATGACAAGGCCAACACTGCTTCATTATATACTACCTCTTTACACAACCTTTGTCTAATGAAAAGTCATATTCAGTGGATCATGACAGTTAATATCATATGAATATCTTATGTCTCTATTATATCCATATCTTTTATCATTTTTTTTTATCTTGGTACAATTATATAAAAAGGGAAAAATAGATCATGCATTATCATTTTAATTAGCTTTATTAACTATGCGGGTTTATCAGTGTCTGTTATCGCTGCCTGTATTAGAGTCAGGTTTTGAAATTAGGCTTCACACTTTTCACCAAACACTATACTGGTGTAGAGCTTTGTGTTAATCAGAATACTCTGGATTATACTGAGCCCAGTCACCAGATGGAAATGTTGGCCTTTTACTTTCCTGCAAACCACAGATTTGTTACATTTATATGATTTTTATGTAAAATATCAGTGTTTGTAAAAGGACCTCTGATTACATGTATATGAGCTGACTTGTCATCAGGAGCCGGGATAGACCATTCTCACAGCAGATATTTTGACATGTCATAGTAGGAAAAGCACAGTCGTATTCAATAACATTAATGATAGTTACAGTCCGTTTAGGAGAGGCCCTGGTATTCTGCATGGTGGTTCACTGTTAAGCTTACTGGCACACTTTGTTAATGTTAGCGGTTTCACCTTTGCTTTTCCTACAATGACAAGTCGACTGTTCAGAAATATGTCAAAAAAAGGGCATTCTTGCACAGTGGAAAGATACACAGCAACAGAATGAATGTTTTATCATACATATGAGCTTTTTACCCCCAAAAAATCTGTTCAGATGTAACTTCCTCTTAATCACCAACATTTTGGATCAGAAAATGTAAATGTCACCCTTGCTTTTCCTGCTATGACAAGTCAAAATGACTGCTGTTAAAATCATCCATTGTAGATGGTGTAACACCTAGGTAAGACAGCTGCCAAGCTGCTGACCACTATTCGAGACCAACAAACAACAACATGGTCACCTAAAGATAAAAAACAACGACTGGCCAGCTCACTCAGTGTAAAAGTTCATAGTATAGGCAGGCAGTCCAAAAATACATCCGAGCCACTCTGACTGTAGTTAAAAATCCTTTATTAATACATGGATAACAAGCGCGTTTTGACTAGACAGTCTTCTTTAGGGTGTAAAATGCATTGGAAACAGGTGTGCAATTTAAGAGATCATGTGACATTTTTTACAACTATTTTTTACAACTAATTACACTGAGTCTTAAACCAGTGCAGCACTCCCTGTTTTTTCCTCATAAACAACAAAATGGCTTGATTGAGACAGCAGCGGTATTTCCAGCAACCACTGTGCCCCCAAAACAGGTGTTTTTTAGCAAGACATTAGCTGCATTTCCAGCCATGATTGTGTGACCAAAGTGGGTGTTTTAATATAATAATAATAATAATCTTTATTTATAAAGAGCTTTTCAAGACAGAGTTACAAAGTGCTTTACATGTCAATAAATAAAACAGACAAGACATGAAAACAACAACTTTTAAAAGAACAGATAAAAACATGTTAGCATATGAAAACTGAGGAAATAAAAGACAGTCTAAATTAACTTAAAACTCAAGTAAAATCAGGAAAGGCTCTCCGTTAAAAGTATGTTTTAAGACGGGACTTAATAGAGATCACTGACTTGGCCGACCTGATTTCATCAGGCAGACTATTCCAGAGCCTTGGGGCCCTGACAGCAAACGCTCTGTGCCCTTTAGTTATCAGCCAGGCCTCTTTAAACTAAAACATGATCTTTATTCAACAATAACGGAGTGATTTTTGTGCCTAAACATAACCACACATTAACCACAGCATTTTGAAATGTGAAGAAATAAAGAGTTTTAACATTTCTGCTACATAATAAAGTACAAATGTCACATATCTGTGGTTTGCAGAAACACACAATGCCAACATTTATCCTGGTGATGGGGTTGTATATACAACGGGGTCAGTGCAAACACTTCCCCTTTATGGTCCTGGGAAAAAAATGATTGAAGACATTTATGAGTCTACAAAATGCATTGTCAGAGTGGCTCTGATGTTTAACTGAACCAACATGTCAGAGGTGGTGGGGGAGAGAGCAACAAACTGCAGTTGCTCTTCTACTATCTTTCTGGCTTCTGTGAGCAGCTGGAGGATATATGATGTATGAAAGCTTTCAAACACAACGTTTGCACAACGGGCAGGAACTTTAATAAGCTTCCTGTAGTACTCACTCTTAGCCCTGCTGAATAGCAGCACATCGACACAGAAGTAAACAAATCTTGAAAACATGTGGTTGCTCTTTGGGCTACCAAAGGTCAGAGCCTTGTTTATTTGACACGTGCTTTATATCAAATGCTTTTCGCAAGTTCAGGGGATGATTGCTTCAAATATTGATAGACATTTATAGTGTTGCCCGCCTCCTCTAATAAACCTCCTGCTCAGGTAGTAGCTGTGTGCATGTCTGAATAAAGGGTCTGTATTTTGGGTCAAATGATTCAAGGACGGTCAGTATCAAACAGATCATCTAGACCTTTTAATCCACATTGCATTGCATGACTGTACCCTCCCTCAAGCCTGCTTTCAGCAAATGCCACTGCAGTTGTATCTTACATCATGAGTTGGTGTAGTATTGGTAAATGTAAGATAAAACTTCTGGGTCAGAGTTGTCTTACCAGCACGGCTGCTTTGCTCGAATGACAGAAATCAATAACTCCACAGAGTAGTCTGTGTTGTGGTGCCACTTGCCAGATCACATTTCATCCTGAAACAAGCCCCTCACCACCTTTTATCACTCAGTGTGACCCGCTATATCTTTGAGTGCTATCCCTTATCGTGCAACACCACATCATCGAGCTTTGAGGGATAGCAGAGGCTTTACTGAGATGATCTAGTGGACTATTTCCTTGGAGAGAACAAAGGCATTGTTGCTTTTAATACACGGTCAGTGATCACTGTATGAAGTCCTGACTTTCCCTTACATTTCCCGTCGGTTTTCTTGCCACAAGGCAGCAATCTGCATTCTATATGACAATGCAGCAGTGCCCAGCCAATCATGGCATTCAAAGCTGTTGCTTGCATCTGCTGGGTCTAAATATGCATGCATTCAGTCTGTAGTTGCCCACTTGGAATTGCCAAATGCCTGACAACTCTAGTTCTGTCAGTCCAATCTAACTCTGCAGTTGTTGATTTGTTTTTCTCAGCCTGTATAGTAACCTTCAGTTCATGGTTGAGTCTGGTTCCGCCTTGTTTGGCAGTAGCCTTTTATGTGTTCAAGCTGTTGACGCTTGAGTTGTTTTTACAATAATGCCTTATTGTAGTAAACTGATAAAAACCCCTGCCTGCCTCCAGATGTCTCTCTGCACTTGGCTGTAGCACAGAAGTGCACATTACGTAAGGCGCTACATGAGCCAGTAGCACTGTTGGTGGCACAGAGGGAAAATGGGGGGCAATGGCTGTCCAAATGAGCTTTGTGCTCCCTGAAATTTCATTATATCATAATAAACATTAAATAAGATAAATGTGTATTGATTACCAATTTAATGAATTTGCAAAGGAATTCATATGTTAAAAATACATATGATTAAAATGTGGTCAGACTGGAATCAAGTAAGGTTACCTCCCTAATGGCCCTTTGAGAAATCAATTTTGACAGCACTGCCTGACTGGTTAATTGCAGTGGTTCTTTGTTGAAAGGGAACATTGCTCCTTTTCAGCCTGAAAAGAAGTGATTGTAGTGAATAGGAGATGAACTTTGAGGTCCAGATATTACAACATTAAAGCTGCTATAAAGTGCGATTACACTCTCATTGTGTGAACATTATTGCATACAGCTTGTGGTTGTGTGTGCAACTCCTGTCAGAGCTGCAGAGAACCAGCTTGAGCCGAGGGTCAGAGGGTGGGAAGAGAGAAACTCAGGCAAACTTTTTCTACTGGAGGGTTTATTTAAAGGATCCATGTGCACCGGAGGAGCAGTGTCCACGTGTAAATTGTAAATGCCCGTTCTGTCGTAGTTATTGTTTGTTTAAAAGTAATATGAAATCTTGGGGTGCCCACTAGCACACCTGGTAGAGCAGGCGCCCCATGTACAAAGGCTGTGTCCTTGCTCCTGCAGCTGGGTTCAATTCCAACCAATGGCCCTTTGCTGCATGTCATTCCCCGTCTTCTCTCTCCCACTTTCACGCTATAGCTGTCCTACCAAATAAAGGCAAAAAGCCCCCAAAAATTGAGCATAGCATTAGTTCAGGCAGGACACGATGTCAAGATCAGCTCACATCCCAGCTACATTGGCTGATCTCAAACAGCCCAATCAACTGATGGAGCAGCTGACTGATGGAAGAGAGTCAGCTGACTGATCACATGATTCCTTTCTATGAAACCAGTTGGCGAATCTCATTCAGGGCGCCCTATTTAAACTGCTCTGACCTGCATACTGTTGCTGCTTCCTCTGCAGGCTGCTTTGCAACCTGCTTCCACCCCAGCTCCTCCTTTTCATGCTGTGTCTGACTTCTCAATGTCATCTCTGTTTGTCATTGATGCTGCTCTGTTCTGTTCCCAGGGGGTCTTTGCTGCTGCTTTCCATGCCTGAGGCTTTTCATGTAGGCGCATGGAAGGGCAGGGAGGTTTGCTCTCTCCGCATTAGGCTTTCCTCATTTTTGCACATGGAAGGGCAGAGAGGTTTGCTCTCTCCACCGTATGCTGTCCATGTAGGCGTGTGGAAGAGGCTTTCTGCATATGCCTGAGGAAAGGCAGAGAGGCCACAGAACAGAGCCATACCACCAAATATAATACTGCAAATGGAAATTAAGTTTAAAGCATTCCTCACTGAAATATTAAAAAAAAAATGTAATATGAACTTTCCTTGACCGCCTAAGGTGTAATTACTACAAGAAATTGTGATATTATAAAGTCAATAAAGAAAATGTATGCTATCCAAATCTACTGCCACCATCAGTGTATCTTCCCACCCCCCAACACCCATATAAACTATCCAATCTCTGCCCTTGTATAAAGGACTGCCCACCTGTGAAAACCTTGTGCCCTGTTGCTTTTAATTGCCTGGTGCCGGCACTGTCCACTTGTAAAGTTTTACATGCAGCATGAAAAAACGATGACAGTATTCTTTATTTTCTTTTAAAACACAGGAACAGGATTCAGCCTCCCTGGGCCGTACACCTATATAAAGACTGGGAGAAATAAAATATGGAAAACAGCATCTCTTTAACAGGTTATGTTGTGGCACTCAAGGGGTTGCTTCAAATTATAGCAGCTTTAACCTTTATTAAAAAGCACTTGTCAACATGACTCATCCTTGCTGGACATCATCTGCCTGTATCGCTGCTCTGCGAGATTAGGTGCTGAAAATAGAAACCTAAAATGGCTGTATTTTAGTCACCCAATCATTTAGATGGATCCTTGGACCCAACCTGGATTGCGCTGTCCAACCCTGCTGGGACAAATGCCTGAAAATGTCAGGGAACACTTTGTGTTGCAACACAGTAAATGAGTATCGATCTCTCTGTGCACCTGAAACCATCACACCTACGTGCCTGCGAGTCAGACTTAAGATATAGACTTTGACATGGGCTCGGAGAGAGACAGACACTATAATGGCCTCACTGTAATAGCAGCAGGTTTGAAGACTTGCTAGCCCACACATGTTGTCATCTGCTGCATACAGTTTTTATCTTTAAAGGTTTGATCAGTTCAATTTTAGGGGGAAATAAACAAACAAAACTACTCTCCCTCTGTTGTGCAGCCAGTTTGTGCTCTCAGGGGACTACAGATGTAAATTTATGATAGCTAACCACTGCAATCTGAGGCACCAGCAAGGCTGAACTGTTTTTGCTGTGGTATAAGTCAATGAAAAAGGCGCCTGAATAAACAGTATACATATACCGTACAGACACATATACTATATACTATATTTGACAGCATACAAACTAGACGAGCATCGTTTTCTCCAATCAGTTTAATTGACATTATTATGCTATTGTGTTGTCAGTGTGCCTAACACCGTAAATTCTTGCATCTGAGGGACTTCTGGACCGACCTGTGCCTCAACTGAAATACGCTTTGACTCTTAAAGAGGCATAAGCAGATACAAGGCGTCTGACATTTAGCCTTTTCCCAAAGGATCCAGTTTGTCCTCCACTGTTCTCTAAGACTCCTCTAACCCTATTCCCCAGACACGACACTAAGCACTTCTCTGCACTGTTGTTTGTCTAATATTCCTTTTCTTTAGTCATTATTTGTTTTTCTAATTAAATGTTTCCTGCTTGTGTTTGCTAAGTCAAGGTAGCAGATTAAAGGCTGATTTCCCCACTGTTAAAGCCCTTACAGTATCTTCACACAAGCATATTTTTGCCTCATAAGCCAATTAAAAGATGTTTAACACTCATTAGCAACACACTACTGTCTCACGTTCTCAGTAGAATTTCCTTTATGCAAACTTAAAAGTAGACTTTGTTTTCTTAAGAGGCTTTTAAGTTTGCTTGTCTATCATTACGTGTTGCAGTTATTTGTGTTTGTTCTCTCAGGGATTGTTGTTTTATAATCACTTTTGATTTGCTTCATTTGTATTCATCAACATCAAGTTTTGTTTATACTGTGATACAATTATGGGTTTAACATTTTCAAGTATGTGTGTGCATGCATGCACTGTTTTTCGGTTTGCACATATGATGCACACAATGCATGTATGTGACCATACATGTAGTATATGTGAGAAATATGAGAGTAATTCTTCGAGCAATGATATATGTCCACAGAGGGGGATAGCAGGGAGCCTCTTGGTAATAGTGGAAGCAGCGGGTGCTCAATGTCACTAACGGCTGTGAGTCGCTGTTGGCTACTTGGGTTCTTTAGCAGCTCAGTGGGAGGTCTGAGATTCTGTCAAGGCACAGGTGCAGCACTCAGCTCCAAATGCCTTTGCCTGTGGTTAGAAATAGTGTGTGTGCTATTGTGGTTTTATGCATGTGTAATATCTGTTGTCAGCACATGTATTTTTTTCAAGATTATATTTTTGGCTTTCACCTTTTATTAGACAGGACAGATTTGAGTGTGAAGGGGGGAAGGAGGGGGATGACATGCAGCAAAGGAAGGGCTGGAATCATAGCCACGGCTGCTGCAGCAAGGACAGTGCCTACATAGGATGCCTGCTCTAACCACTGAGCTACTGACCGCTCACGTTAGCACATGTACATGTCGGTATATTATGGGTTGTGGGGAGGGTTCTTACTTGACCCCCATCGTAACAGGTCGTTGTTTGTTCCCATAACAGGTTGGCACAAGTTAGTGTCAAGTTTTAAAATGAGCCATTATCATAAACATCGGCAAAAGAACACCACGTTAGTGGTTTTTACAGAAAAAGAAAGCACAGGATAGTGAGCTCTGCTTTGTACGGTCATTCACAGTTAATCTTGAATGACTCCGAAATGAGCAGGAAAGCATGCAACAAAACTCACAAAAAACAGCATGCATTTTTTTTTTTTTGACATATTCTAAAGTGTTACTAAGCAGTTACCTAACAGAGATGCATATTTTTAGAATGTTCATCATGATGTTCACCCTAAACAGATCCTGAGAAATTGGGGCATGTCCCTTTAAACAGACATTTGTTTATTTGCGGTATGCCAGTGTAATTTGTATCATTGTATATCATTGTGAATTAAATATTTCAAAAATCTTAATGGGTCAAAAGTGACTGTTTTGTCTACTTCTGTGTAGGATGTCTGATGTGTGGTTACCCCTTCTAAAGAGGCTTGTGAGCCAATAGTATATCACATATATATATCAATGTTTGTATCACATGGTATCTCAGTGATGAAGAGTCTTCGTAGTTTCCAATTTGGGCAGGGGCAAATGGTCAGTTCAATGTGTGATTGGGTAGCTTGAGCTAACACAGCAGCAGTGGCTAACATCCAGCACCAAGCTGTTAAACGGTCCCAGAGACTCACAACAACATCAAAATGTGATGCTACAATTAGCCCTGTCACTGTGTGTGTGCAGGCGGACTCTGTCCCAGGTGCATAGCTCACACTCCCGCAGCAGTAGTCTCCTGGTGGAGTCGGAGGCAAAGGGACTGCAGGGAATGTGATGATAAACAGAGAGCAAGAGTGGGGCAAATCATGAGAATAACATTTCTATGAGCCAGTACCAGAAATCAGGGGTGGAAAAAAGAACAGGATTGTAGCTGATTGATATAAGGCAGCATTGCCTGTCTTCGCCTGTAGTTTAAATCAGTGGACTTTTTCCTTCCAAATATGATGAGACATAAAACCAATAAGGGTGGAACTTTTTTGTCATGGCACAGTGTTACCTAAAGCTAGCCAGCCATATTCTAAGATTACCAGAGCGTTAGATTGGTAAATGATTCTTAAAACACCACCGTGCAAAGCAACCTAAATCTATAGGCTGTGTATAGCTACATGCTGCAAAATGAATTCATTATGCTATCAGTTGACATGATTGAGTCTGTCTGTCCACTCAACCATGAAATATGCAGGTTGTGCAGTGAACTGACAACCACATGCTCTGCCCACGTCCACATAATTTAGATGATATTCATAATATACCACAGAAAATGTATAATGAGATTTCAGTTTTGAACCAAGCTCAGTTTTCAATTGTCTCGTAGCGACATTTACAAAACAATTACATGTAGCACACATTTGTTTTTGTCAGAAGACTTTCCATATTCCTCATTTAACTGTATTTGTTGTCAAGCATCTCTCCTTTGTTTTCAACACAAATGCACATGTACATGAACACATCTGAATGCAAAACACCCCCTGTAATTATAACTGATTGCACAGCAAAATTTGAACTGGATAGGACATGCTGCTTTACAAAATGGCAGATCCTCATCTTATCATCCAATTATGAAGAACTGCTTTGACAAAAAACAGCAGGATCTTCCATGTATTGTTTCCATTGTGAAGTGATTCCCAATCAAACAACAAACAGCACTTCAGACTCTCCAGGATCATGCTGCTATGAGCTCTCGCTATGCTAATTTCTCTCTGTTTCACCAATAGATTTTTTTTCTTGCCTAGCTTTCTCTGCCCAAAATCCATCTTTAACCTTGTTTTTCTTAGAGGGCTCCTGGAACATTAGATCAAGTGTGGTGACAAATTCCTCAGAGCAGGGAATTTGCATTATCAAACTGACACCAAATACCTTTGTACTCAGGCAGGAAGAAATGTCAGAATACCTCCCAAGGTCTTAAAGCGCTTCCTCAATTCATTTATCTCCTCTTTGTCCTCCATTCCTCATGCTGTCTGCAAGATACTTAGGATGATCCCTACATAGGTAATATTAGAGCCCAGCTGTAGCCAGTACCATCATTGGTAACTTTCAGTCTTTGATTTGTTTTCGAGCAGGTACCTGCTGTTTGTGGCTGTGGCCTGCCATTCTTATATTTTAGGGAAAAAAATCAATCAACAGAGTTTGAGCAGTCTAACCATAAAACAGATCAGTAGAAAATTGTTTCACTCTGTATGTGTTTGACTGACAGACTGGCAGACAGGTTGACACCAAAGCTGACACCAGACACCAGAGCTAAATTTTGAATAAAGATCACCAGCGTGCAACCTCCACACCTGATCTGACAGGGCAAAACCACCCCTGTCTAAGGCCTAATGTTATGCAAGGTGCAATCCCAACAGTCATCTTCACAGACTATGCAACCATGTGGGAAAATTACCTTATACAGCTGTATTGCCTGAGTGTAAGTGAAATGTCTTTGCAATTTGCTGGGTGTCAAGGAACAGGTGTTGATTGCAGTCATTCTCTCTCTCACTGGAGGTGCTGGCTGTCTGGCCCGGATGATTCAGATGTCAAGTTGTAATTTGATATATGGCTTGCAATGCATTTACAGTGTGCATTCAGATCATCTACAAATGACGTTATGAGTGATTGTTCAACAGGGTGGACAGATAAGACCCAAACATCTATGTCTTTTCAGACATCTAGCTCGGTAGAGTAAGTTTCTAGCCTCACCTACTGGATATGAATAGTAATGTCAGCTGCTCATGTGTCCTTTCTCCATTTCATCCTGTCTGTCACTCTATCCTCCCCCCCCCTTTCTACTTCTCCTTTTGTGCCAAATCCCTCTTCCCTCCCTCTCTCTGTCCGTTCCTTCTTCCCCTTTTCTGTCTCTGTCTTTAGAATATGCCAGGACATAACAATGAGCTCCAACAGCACAGACCCTGGTCACTTCCTGACTGCAAACACCTCACTACCAGCAGCCGGAGTCTATCCACAATCCAATGCTCTCCACCAAGGAGGAAGTGGAGGAGCCCCCTGGATGGGTTTTCATGTGAATTCCCTGGAGGATAATTCCTCTGCCACCAGCAAACTCTTAAACCTCACATCGGAATCCCAAAATAGGAACGTAACAGTCCTTGATCCCTTGGGTGGCCATCGTTTGTGGCAGGTTGTCCTCATTGTATTGCTGACAGGTATGCTGTCACTGATCACCATCATCGGCAACATCCTGGTGGTGGTATCCTTTAAGGTTAACCGCCAGCTGAAGACAGTAAATAACTACTTCTTGCTGAGCTTGGCTGTGGCTGACCTCATCATAGGCGTCATCTCCATGAACCTCTACACAGCTTATCTTGTGATGGGCTACTGGGCCATGGGGAACTGGGCTTGTGACATGTGGCTGGCTGTGGACTATGTGGCCAGCAATGCATCAGTTATGAACCTACTGGTCATCAGCTTTGATCGCTACTTTTCAATCACTAGGCCTTTGACATACAGGGCCAAACGGACAACAAAGCGAGCTGGGATCATGATCGGCCTAGCCTGGTTTGTTTCTTTTGTGCTTTGGGCCCCAGCCATCCTACTATGGCAGTACTTTGAAGGTAAAAGGACCGTACCTGCAGATCAGTGCTACATTCAGTTCCTCACAGAGCCCACTATAACCTTCTGCACAGCCATGGCGGCTTTCTACTTGCCTGTGACGATAATGAGTGTTCTCTACTGGCGCATTTACCTGGAGACCCAGAACCGTTCGAAGGAGTTAGCTGGGTTGCAGGGTTCAGGGAGTCGTGGTGGGATAGGAGGAAGAGGTGGGAATGGTGCCAGCGAGAGAGCCCGTTTTGTCCACCAGACGGGAAGTTCGAGAAGTTGCAGCAGCTACGAGCTGACCCGATTGTCCCGGAGAAAGAGCACATGTCGGGAGCTAGTTGGTCGCTTCCACTGCTGGCCTGGGGTTCGCTCTTGGAGACCTGGTAGTACCCGGCAGGGGGATGGCGATCCAGATCAGAGCAGCAGCGACAGTTGGAACAACAACGATGCTGCAGTCTCGTTGGACCACTCTGGGTCCTCAGATGATGAGGACTGCGGGGGCAAAGAGATGATTACCCAGAGTCATGCTATTTTCTCCATCGTTCTCAGCCTGCCTGGTATAAAGGCTGCTGTCAACTCCCAGCTCACCTCATGTGAGGATCTGGATGCAGCCTCAGAGGAGGATCCCCTGAGGGGAGCGGAGTACAACCGAGACAGCCTCTCAACAGTCACCACCAACACCACTGCCACCACTACTCCTGATGGAGCCAACAGTTCAGAAAATAGCTACCACCAACGCTTCTGCTCACGGAAGATTCAGTCAATGCCTGCCATCGAGGCTTCCTCTAACCAAGCCTCGGATGATCCACCAACAACTACTACCACTGCCACCAACAGCACTACCACCAGCACCACCACAAAATCCCCCTCTGTCCCAATGTCCTTCAAAGAGGCAGCTCTGGCGAAGCGTTTTGCATCCCGAGCCCGGACTCAGATCACCAAGAGGAAGCGCATGTCCTTAGTGAAGGAGAAGAAGGCAGCTCAAACTCTCAGTGCCATTCTCTTTGCTTTCATCATCACATGGACACCTTACAACATCATGGTGCTGATCAATGCCTTCTGTAAAGTTTGCATCCCGGAGACCCTGTGGGCAGTAGGGTACTGGCTGTGCTACGTCAACAGCACAGTCAACCCTATGTGCTACGCCCTGTGCAACAAGACTTTCCGTACAACTTTTAAGATGATACTGCTGTGCCGCTGGGACCAGAAAAAAAGGAGGAAGCAGCAGTTCCAGCAGAGGCAGTCGGTGGTCTTCCACAGGAGGATTCCCAGGGAGTCCACGTAAAGGACAGGAAGTTCGGCTGGTTGATAACCAGAGATCGAAAGATTTAACATAGGACAAGGAAAAGGAAGAAGCATCCATGTAGTTGTTTGTGTGGAGTTTCTTTGCTTCCTAAATGTGTTTCCCTGCTGGTACGTCAAGCACAGCAATCCTGTGGTGGTCTTGAGGTATGTGTTTGTGTTGCATCCATTTAGCAAAGCTGTGTGTAAAGGTTTGTGTAAGGTAAGGTTCAGAGATGAAAAGTTTTCCTCTGTCCTTGAAGAACTCTTTACCTTTTCACGCCTGTGCAGCTGAGAGAAAATGGACTGAGTGGAAAACAATAGAAAAGGGCTTTAAAATGCATTGCAGGAGAATTTTTGAAGTGCAATTGACACAAGGGGAAAGGATATCTGTCACGGGGTTGGGGATTCACATTTGTTATCATTTCTCTCTGTGGGTAGCTAGATGTGTAACGTGCAGAGTGGTTTTGCATTTCAAACAAAACTATGTATCTGTAATACGTGACTGAAAGCCAAGACAAAAACTTATTTTGTGTTCACAGGCTTCTACATTGTACTGATTTGACCTGCCATCCTCTTGGCTGGCATGCGTTTTTATCAGAACTCCTGTACATTGCCTTTCTACATGGATATAGCTTTTCTGTGTCTGATGGAATATAAAAAGTTCTTGAATTGTGTTCTTACTTTCAGTCAACAGAGACCTGTTATTTTTGTGATATTCATTTTTTTGGTTTTCTAGATATTCCTGAGATTTTGAGCCAGTCTGAAAATGATTCTTCTGATGAACTGAGTTGTGAATATTTTGTGTGGCACCACAGTCGGTGAACTGCTGTTGTGTTCAATGTGATTGTTGTGGTTTTTATGGTGGAGACAATAAGTACATTGGTTGTGTTTTATGTACTTGCAGTTCTCTGTCAAGAGTAATGATTATACATTGATGATACTCTGTTTGTGTACATTTGGATATTTCTGACTTGATACACAATGATTGATTGCGCACACACAACGATGTCCATTTATAAAGATGTGTGTTTTGATTTTACACTGTCTTTTAGATTTCTACAAAATGAGTCATCTAAGGAACTCTTTGTAAAAGGCCACCAATCTTTGATATAGTAGAGCAATGGCAGCCTCTAGTGGCTTGAGAAAGACTTGTTGTCCAGGCTGTATTTCTGTTTGTCCAACTTCTACGGTGCAGCATCCAATTCTGACAACATGAAGACAAAAAGGCAATTATTTTATCATATTTGAGCAACAATTATTCATACTTTAAGCCTGTTTGGTTTTGTGAATTGGCTTAAATCAATTCAGTCAATCATTCAAGTTACAATATTTTTATTTAACTTTTTTGCCTCATCTTTTTTTTTCATATGATTTGTGGGTGAAGCTTTTCTTTATTATTAAGACATACAGTAATTGATTTGTAAATAGATTTTCTGTCTTGGTCATCAGGTTTTTCTACACAGATGTGGCCAAACACAACACACCAACAAAGTCAGCATAAGGAGGCCACCTAAAGCAAGAATCTATCTTTATTTGTTTTGCACATTATGTTATTCTTATCTTAACTCAATGGTTTTTACATTGTTGCTGCACCCAAATCTTGGTTATTGTTAAAAGGTATTTCAGGCAAAGGACTACCTGTCTCATGACACCTGTTATACTGAAGAAAAAGTGGATTGGATTATGTTGGATGCAATGGTATGATTTATGTACTGTATGCAAAAGAGATGTTTAAAAATATCCGAAGCCTGTCACCAGTGGGTATTTTGTCTGCTTTCAACACAATGTGCTCCAGTGTCATGACACATTCTTCATCAAGATATGAATTTTTTTGTACTTAAATATTGGGAATGTAAACTACCAAAAGGGTGAACACAAACATTTTGTTACATTTCAAGTATGCCAATCATACTCATATTTTAAGTCAATAAACCAACAAAAAACTTTTTGACAGAAACTATCCGTCTTTTTTATTCTGCAAGTCATGATTGTGTTATTTTCTTTTATCTTTTGATTTATATTTACCTGTATTTAACCAGGATGAGTTGATAAATACAATACTATCTTAGCAGGAAGCTGGGTCATAATGCAGTTGAATAATTAATTCCCTGCCTTCAAAAAATCTTCAGGAAAATATTGCATGATATGACAAAGAATAGATCTTATTTTTTATTTTATTTTGTAAAATATTTAAATCTATATTACTGTTTTTTAGATGGCAATATTTTCAGTGGTCTACCTGCTCTTTCAGGGTTACATGTATTAGGACTCCCATTTTTTTAAATTTTATTGTATTCTTCCAGTTTGTAGAATTGTTTTGTTTTGTTTCTTACCCCCTTATGATTTTAATATTCTCTTTGTGATTGAGTTATCATATATTTACTCCCTTTGCAAAGCTAACTTAGCCATTTAGCTAACAAACAGGGGACAGCTGATGTTAGGAGCACACAGCTGAAACTTGTTTCCTGATTGGAGGGTTGGAAAATACCAACAGGACATTATGTGTGTAGGCTTTTGTCTAATTCTTAGTTAAGTATGATTCTTGCATCACTCCCTGACACTACAATATTAGCACTGAGTGTCTAATTTGACCCATAAACTGAATAAACACAAGAATAGTCTTTGACTATCGTCACTTCTGCACAGCAGCGGTTCCCAATCTTATTGGTCTGAGCCTCAGATACAGTTTGTTCCCATGATGAGCCCTGATGAAGTTAGTGGAGTCTCAGACACTGCGAATGGAGGATGGCCGAGGAGACCAGACATGTGATGAGGAAAATACCAACTTCATGTGACCCATGGCTAAGGAGCAGCTAATAGGCGAGGACAAACACCCATTTGTGTTGTTTTCTTCATTCAGTGCTGAACAACTGAGGAGAATCCACCAGTAAGGCAAGTACACTGTCGTTTATAATGTAAGTTTCTTAAATATCTAACTAAGCGGCTTTTCCACAGTTTTATCACCATTTCATATGCTGTGTGTTTCATGAAATGTGTTAGATTTACTAAGAGCATATTCTGAAGTGCTCAAGAAAGAGAAACTTTGATCTGTAAATTAGAAGTTTGGATGAATACAAACTTAAGTGAATGTGTGAGTTGTAATATTTAGTTGTTTTTTTTTGGTAAATAAGAAACCTTATTTCAGAAATGTGCCATTTATTTCTTTATATATTTGAGTGTAAGTGGTTTCGCCCACTTAATTTACATTCGTACTTTAAACCTTTAAACCTATTTCAAACTTACTTCTCACTCTATAGTAAAATAAGAAAGGTAATCGTTATGTATAGTGTCAAAGGCTTAACTTTATCTGTACCACACCCATCTAAGCATTATTCAGTCTTAAGGCATCCCGATACAGGCCCACACACACACACATACACAATTAAATCAATGTCTACTCTTAAAGAGATGTTTGTAAATGAAATGTTTTGCAGTAATAATACTGTGTCTTTAGCTATAGACATGATATCTATCACCTGCAAAGATTTTATTAGACAATGGCAGCTTGAACTTTTCCGTTTTGACATAGACTCATTTGGTGCAATGTATTTTTCATTATTATTTGCTAAATAATTATATTAGGGCTGAAATTAACAGCCGATTTTTCTCGGTTACTGCTTTAAGCTGTAAAAATGTCAGAAAATAGTAAAAAAAAAATATATATATATATATATATATATATATATTCTATCACAAGTTCCCAGAGCCCATCAGCTCAGTTAGTATCATGGAAGATGAACAAAATCAGCAAAGATTCACAACTGAGAAAACAGAAACAGCTACATTTTACAGTTTCACTTGGTTTCTCTTGCTGTCACCAGTTGTGTCGCGTGAATCTCAATCTAGCTTTTCCTAAAATCAGTCCAGAAAATTCTGCTTGGGAAATCAAAACATCTTTACAAGAAATCGACACATACAATTTAACAAGTGCAAAAACATACAGTGAAAATGATTCAAGGAACAATCAAAACAATAGAGATAGTTCACTCTGTATACACTGCATGGCAACAAGAGACATAAGACTTCTTATGTCTGCGTGCAGTCATGTTCAACTTGTACCTCATGACTCTACTCAGAACAGATTGCCTCTCCTCTGTAATTATGAAGTTAAATATAAAATGAATCAATACAATTAACTTGTTATCCCTTTGCTTCAGCCTGCCTCGATCGTCTCCCCTCTGGATGAAGCCACAGCAGTCAAGATGCAGACTATAAAGACAGTGGAGACCCAGGTGCCCTTTCTGAAAGAGAGTTTCTTCACCACCACTTTCAAAGGCAGGAGGAAGAGCAGCGTTACCAACCTCCTCCGAAAACAACAGCACTCACTCCTCAATCAACAACAGCAGCAACAGCAGTGCATTTTAGAGCATCAGCAGCAGCATCCTAAGCAATTTCTTTCCCCTTCAGTCGAGAATGGACAAGGGCAGCAGACTCCGGAGCATCAGAGGCTTGCTCGCTCGACCAGCAGCCCGTTATGCAAGACAGCCGAGCGTGCAGGAGCAGATGGGGATAGAAAGGAGGGGCAAACAGAGAGGAAGGATGAGAGAGTGAGAGAGGCAGTGCAGGGCAGGGGGGGAGAGCGAGGAGTGAGTGGTTGCGAGCCCGCGGCTGTCAGTGCCAGTCTCCTCCTCCTTTCATCATCAGCATCAGCGGCGCGGGGGGAAGCAGCATCATTCTCACAGCTGCCTTTAACTGTGGTGAGCAGACAGCAGGGATTAAGCAGCTCTGATAGGGCTCTGACCAACAGAGGACCAGCACTAGCAGCAGCCCAAGAGGAAGCCCAGCATGCCCAGCCTCGACCCCAGCAGCATGGCCTGTTAGCCAAGGGTGTTCGCCTGCTCAGGAACATGGGGAACCAGGAAACGAAGCACAAGAAAGGAGGAGGAAGTGGTGGCGTGGCAGGGGATGTCTCCTGCGAGGGCGATGCTGATGAGAGGGAAGTGGATAAAAAATCAAAAAAGTCCCAAAGTAAGACAAGTAAAGGAGGAGAAAATGGTAGTAAGAAGAAATCCAAGCCAGAGTCAAAGGGTTCTGTGTTTTCCGGCATGAAGATCAGGAAGAGTTTATCAAAGGGGAAAGCGTTGTCTAAGGATGACATGTTGGACGATGGGAGGTCAGCACACTTGGGCAAACCAGGGCTCAAGCCCGGTGCAGAGGCGAGTCTGTCAGCTGATGAGATGGGAATGCTATCAGATGTCGAGGGGAATCTATGCCGTCTAACTGCAGACAGTCACCAATCTGTGGCGGATGAGATCGGCCGAAAGACAAGCTCGGGGTCGGATGCTGACCTTTACAGTTTTCACTCGGCAGCAGCTGAAAATGAAGACCTACTTTCTGACATCCAACAGGCCATAAGAGACCAATGTGGGGTGAGTGACAGGCTGGAAATACTGACTGGAGAGTCAACATCCGAGGGGAGCAAAGCCCCTGAAAAATCTCACCAGCTTTTTAATCTGGATAAGGAAGCTTTGTCTCGCACTGTTGGTGGTGAATCTGTACCACAAGAAGTAAGCGAAGAGTGTAATAATTTAGAGAACGAAAGTCGTGTTGTACCCATATCAAGAAATTCATCTGGTCCAGTGTCGCTGAGTGAAAGTGGTCCAGCATCTTCAGGCCAGGACACAGAGAGAAGCAGTGGCAGCCTTTTCCCAAAGACCAACAGCACATATAGCTTTCCTGACACTACAGCCACCAGCACCTCGTATGAGAGCGCCGAGGAGCCCCAGGATGACCTGGAGAGCCCAGTTCTGCAGCCAGATAATCAGGCTGCACAGAGCACAAACCTGTGTGTGCCAAGTGTCCACTTGGATCCCATCGTGGCAGGGGCGGGGCCGATGGGGCCTCACAAGAGTGTGAGCAGCATGGACCTGTCTATGGAGGTGGAGGAGGAAGAGGAAATTGGGAAACGGGACTTCCTGTCGCTGAGAAGGAGGAAGGGCAGTTTGTCTATTAGTCAGCTAACAGCAGAAGGTCCCTCTGTTTCTCAACCGAGACGGACGTCCTCCACCACCTCCCCCTCAACTGTCAAACTCTACCCTCCAGTCCACCCCTCTTATGTGAAGACCACCACCAGGCAGCTGACCTCTCCAATTGGCTCCCCACTCACCAGCCCCAATGTGCCCAGGAAAACAGATGCCACCATTGCTTCAGGAGACTTTAGTGGGTCCCAGGGTCTTAGGAGGCACAAGCAGAGGTCTTGCTCCATCGCTGGGCCCCTAGGTGAGTCTGCAGACTGGTTCACAGAGCTGGATAAACTGAGAGAGAGGCAGGTTGGTGGGGCCAAATTTCCAGAGCAGGAGATGCCAGAGAGGAGCTACACAGGTGGGACGTACTGGACACTGGGCTCCAGGAGAGCACATTATGGACGGCACACCTCCTCTACCACTGTACCCTACCTGGATGTCTTCTCTGGTGAGTCACATGTAACACAGGTAACTGAACTGCTGGCACACACAAAGCTCAGCAGACAGATAGGAAGTGCCAGTGGTAAAACATAGATTAAACTTTCAGTGCAGACTCCATCTCTGATTAATGCCTGATTATGGAAAGTAGCCCCGTAATCCATTAGCAACATAACCCCACATCTTGGCCACGATTGCAGTGAGTCTGGATGCATTAGTGATAGCTTCCTGTTTAGCTAAGAGTAAAGGGCTGTGCTCAGCTTGGACAAAACATAGCAAACCATTTATTTAAACAAAAACTAAAAACCTTGTTGTGTTAAACAAGCGTACTGTCTTTAAGTAAGGTGGGGTTTAATTCAATTCGGTTCAAAGGCCTTTATTTGCATGGGAAAAATATGTTTTCATTGCCAAAGCAAGTGTGAGATATTAACAAAAACATGTACGTAAAGTAAATAAACATTTCTTCCACATCTATTTATATACATGTTGCTGCAGATTGGGTCATACCTCTGACACACCCACCAAACAAGACAAAAAGTACCTCAAAGCCTGTTCAGTGGAAACATGTTGCTCAACCCGGAAACCGTAGAAAAAAGGTGCACGTGGTTTTGAGATTGAACGTACTTCTTGATTGGATGGTGTGAACCAGGATGGAGTAGCCCAGTGAACCCAGTGTTGGAAAATATGAATGGATAGGAACCAGGGATGCTCAGCCCCGTCCAAAGGTAGCAAAACATTTATTTAGACAGACGGTAGTGCGTTGAACACCCCCTTGTTACAACCCTTGCAGCTGATAAGACAGCTTATTCTATTAAAAAAACACTACTTAATGTTTACAACAAGCATGTCCTCTAATGCCTTTACACCATGCTTCAAAGAACATGTCACTGCTAATTAGGCAACACCAGTGACACACCCACCAAACAAGAGCAAACATACCCCAAAGCCTGTTGCACACTTATCAAGAGAACATGTCTCTCAACCAAGAAACTGTTGCAAAATCATTTTTAGATTGAATATGCCCGGGTGTCAGAGGAAATGACAAATGAAGAGGCAGAGTTTAAATAAAACTGACGACATCTGGCAGGTTTATAGGTTGCATCTCCCAACACTACATATCATGCATATGTATATACTATTATTTAAAGCCCATATTATAGTGAAGTGTTTGAATAAAGGAAGATGGTCTTATTATATAGGCTAATTTTACAATAGGAAGACCAAAACCAGCAATGTGTGTGTCCTTCTCTTGATACTTTCCCACTTCCTGTCTGTGGCACTCTGCTTTACGGCTACACAAAAAGCTAAGTAGTTTCCTTTAACAGCTGGGCACTGTAGCTTCAGCAAGTGTAACAGGAGCAAACAGTGCATTTGTTGCTGTCTATTTTATGCCACAGTTTGCGTATGTGGGAAAATAAAACATCATTTTTCGACAACAGTGGAGATACAGCACAGAGGAATAACCTGAACTACAGTTAATACAAGCCATGTTTGTTAGTAGAGTCAATACAATGTTGGTTTTGGTCTTTCTATGGGAATTGGCAGAGAGAAAAATATAAAGTATAACCAGACCTAACATTTTATGCAGTAGCAAATCATTTTATTGACTTCTCTGCTCTCACAGAATCAACCTTAAGCAACCTATCAGGGGAAAACAAAGCAACCCTCCATTAAAATATTTCAGCTAGTCCATTTGTTCCTGTTGTTGCTGGGAATCCCCAGTGGGCCGTTCGTCTCCAATCCCATCATTTTCAAGATTAGGTTATTATGCAATGGTATTGTGAAATGATTATGTTAATTGCCCGTTGATTTAAATTCTAGTGACTTAACAAATTATCACATTATACAAACGATCACAGCGGGAATAATAAAGTTATGATTTAAAAGTACAATAGCTCATGAAACCCACGATGAAACAGTGGGGGTTCTTTATTGAGGAGTGCGTTCAGAACAAATGACTCCTTCTAATAAAACAATGCCACTCTGTCCTCGTTTCTATTGTGGTGCCTTTCAAGAGCTCAGCTGCTCTCCACAGTCTGAGCCTGTGCTCATAAATCAGACGACCGAATGACAACACTGCCACCCACCCAGGGCGATGCCATCCTCTGATCCACTGGCTTAGACACAAAAACACACACACATGCACACACAGGGCACACTTGTGGATGCTAAACCCAAGTGACAGTTTATCTGCATGACAAAAATGAGTCATGATTTTAGATCCATTCTCATTTCGTCAGGTGAATTTATTGCAGCTAAATAATGGAGGTGCATCGTATCCAGAACATCAACATTTGGCCTATTTTGCATTTCAGAATTATAGCACACACTGTATGCTGTCCTGTTTTATTTACAAAGGCTCACCACATAGTCACTCACTAATTCAGCACTCCATGTGACGCCGATCAGTTCAGTGAGTTTTCCAGGTCATACCAGGCCTGTAGGAGAGGGTAGAAAGACCGAGGGGAAAGAGAGCTGATTTAACTGTCAAACACGTGAGATTAAATACACAAATTCTGGATTTAGATCATCAAGTGTGAAATTTAGCCAAGCTGGTGTGTGTCCTGAAGATTGTACCTGTCCCTTGGAATTATGTCACACATTCATGAAATCAATTTCCAGCGTTAGCCGTCATTAGTGTTTGTCAAACACAACTCCAAAGGACTCATAATCAATGTCCACAGGACCATGAGTCATAGGACTTTAATTCATTCGGTGCAGTCCTCTGAATCACATGCTTTTAAAAAATATCAAGCTAGTCTCACAGCATTAGCAACTGACCACACAGCGTGTCACGGTTGGACTATGAAGTAACAGAGCTGTGTTTTTTCTCTGGGCGTCACATCCTCTGTTGATGTCACATAGTCAATACTTGTTCCAACCCTTAATGATTACTCCTGCTCCTGCCATCGTCAAGAAACAGGATTCTTCCTTATCTCGGATACAGAGACCTGCTGAGGGATTTGGGGGATTATGACAAATTTCACACAGCTCAAACTCACTTTTTTGTCTTACTCAGGCTCCATTACAAAAAAAAGTCTTTGTTTTTTGCCTGATTACCAAGACAAAGACAAGGTTAAGGCTTTCCTAACCCCCAAAACACACATCCATGACTGTTTTAAAACCCATACCCATGCGATATTATTAGACACACTGGTAACTTGGATTTTTAATGTCATTTAACATTTGTTAATTCTTAGCACTGCACAATTAACACAATCCCTCCCGTCACCCACATGTAAATGGTGTGAATATAGTTTGCATGAGTAGGTGTTTAATTATCACGTCTGAAACTGAGACATCCTTTTTCAGCTCTTTGGTCAAATCAACACACTTTCTGAACACTGGCTCTAGCTGTGATATCTAAAAATAAGAATCCAGAATCTAGATTAATTTATCTTAACATCCTTCTTCAGTATAGAAAATGGAGCACTGTATTCTTAAGGCTGGTTTCATTCTTGTTTTTCTGTCCTCAGGTCGCTCTCTTTTGGACTGGCTGTGCACTCATCGGGGGGATGGGTCGACAGAAGAGGAGGCGAAGGAACTGTGTCACCGAATGCTGGTCCAGGGTCTGTTGCACCCCTTCAGCGACAGCACAGCAGAGCTCCATGGTGAAGGCACTGTCTCAGCAGTCTTTAATGTAAGACCTCTCTCTTCACTGTCTGCCATCATGCTTGTTTAACAAAAATGAGCTGCTTTGCATAAGCAACCTCAGGGGATATTATTAGTGTAAAAAAAGGGTAAAATTTCACACATTACAAAGCAATAACTGGCCTAATTTTAATTTAACGTATCACATTTTAATGCATCTTGTTAGTATTTTTCCCGCGGGCTGGAGGCCAATGTGATTTAACATGTGCACATCAGATGATATACTCCCAAGAATGCAGCGCAAAGCGATTTGCAGTCACAAACGTCAGTACAGTATACAGAGTAATGCAAAGCCTATCCAATCTGTGTTTCTATATTTATCACTGTATTAACTCTGAATCATCTCAGAGACATTTTATTATCTAAAGAGCAGTGGTGCATATAGACAGGAGGAGCACATGAAAGTTAATTTCATGAATCTTTAATTCTCCATTCCAGTAATGCTTTGCTCAGGCCTAATCTCATGTGCATCACATCCCCCTGCACAGTTCACCACAGCCACTGTCAGAGCCATTCCCGTCAAGTTCCCCTTGTAAGCAAGGACAAATAACGTGTACAAATCATATTGATACATATTTATTAGAACTACACAACCTTTAATGTGTGTTCTATGTGTCTTAATGTTTCAGAGAGTAAAAGATAATAAAATTAGTCGTCTTATTTACGCACATTGAGACACTGAAACAGTTTATTATCTCTTTATCAATAACCAAAACAGCTATTGGATGGTTTGCCATGAAATATACCAACACATTCTCACTCCGACCTCATCACATATTGACATTTGGTCATAGACTTCCCACATCCACTTACGACGTGCAAGGTACCCTGGGTGTGTTGGTTGATGACGTTCTGGGACACCGTGTCAAGTTCTGCCTGTTACATGCATTGTCTTCTTTCAAAATACAGTTCTGTTTTCATAGGAAATTTAACGTTTACATACAGTCTTGACCAAAGCAAATGTATCATGTCGGTACAACACCGCGAATTGACGTTTTTTCCTTCAACAACAAAAACACATGGTTGGGTTTAGGCAACAAAAAACGTCTGGTTAGATTTAGGAAAAAGAGCAGGGTTTAGCTTTAGAATCTTATGGGACACAAACACCACTCTCTCAGGTGAAAGTCAGTGTTTGTTGGACCCATCCACCACATCTCCTACCTGCCCTAATCAGGCTTTCGCCACTTTAACTTTCATCCTTGTCCCGCCGCGTTTCCCCCTGACGCCGCCAGGTGCCATTAAACTATAAGAGCAACCGGCCGCATATCGTGCCGATGTTAAAGGACGCCTTTTTCGTTGGTTTCTAATGCCACAAGTCACTGCCCAAGCACCAGATTTCGACGACTTCGGAGCGGGACCGGGCTCAATATGAAGACATTCAGGAGGAAACCTAAAGCCTTCCATGATATTCTGACTTTTATTCAAGTGCCAGCCAAGCAGTAATATCCGGGACTAAAAAATTAAGCTAATGCAGAAGTGCCAGAAACTGCAGTTCCTTGTATGGCCACTTGAGGCTGGCTCCAAAAGCGAGTCAATCCCTAAAGACACCTATGTTAAAATGCCCAACTTTACAGCAGGAATAAATGTGTTTAATCCTAGCATAAAAAATGGTTTTGGTCTCTATTGCTAATTTCAACATTCATGACAACTGCACAAAGGGTGAATTCTCATATCTTTCTCATTTATATTTTATCAAGAGTTAAAGTTTTGCAAAATTAAAGGTGTCGCTGCCTGTGACAGGCTGTCTACGAGGCATCGCTACAGTCTGTGAGTCACAGCCACCACTCGCTCATCCACAGCTCCACCCTGTCATCCAAATATGGTCAAATCTGTTTCCAAATAAGCAAGATGGCGACGACCAAAATGCCAAACTCAAGACTTAAGTACAGGCGTCCACAAACCAATGGGTGACGACATGGTGGCTACGTCCATTACTTTATACAGTCTATTACATTAGCATGAGGTTGACATTTTGTATTTTTTAATATGAATATTCACGTTCCCCTGAGGATGAACTGTACTCACTTTGGTATTTCCTCTCTCACACATCAGTGGGTCAAAATTTAAATTGTCCAATACTTCACCAAATCATGACCAAGTACCTGCATAACTAGTGACATTCAGCCTCAGTTGTACTTTGTGATTTGTACTAATTAGCAAATGTTAGCATGCTAACACGCTAAACAAACATGGTGATCATAGTAAGCATGACCTACTAAATATTAGCAGGTTACTGTTGCCATTGTGATAATTTTAGCATGCATATTTAGCTTTGAGCACCACTGTGTCTAAATACAGGCTCACACACTCATAGACTCTTGGTTTTGATGAATACCAAAGAATGTGTACAGATGAGTTTTGCTCTCTAGCTGTAAATGCACCTCCCCTACGGATGTTTATGCATGGACGTACTGTGCATTGTACACAGACATGTGCACATTAAAGTACAGTATGCATGCCTAAACAAACAACTAAACATTCACCACAACATGCACGCTCTGAAGCTGTTTTGTTCTCTCAAATGAACTCACATCCTATTGTGTGCAGTCACTAAACAGTAGGCCGCAAACGCAGAGCACTTTCTTTTCATGTAAAACTTTGCCATATGTGCACTCATGTATACAAAGGGACAACCCCAGACACCCATACATGTTCAGGCATTTCCTCGCATGACTGGATTAATAGCAGTCCCTCTGACACTCAGTCACACACAGTAACACACACACACATTTGTGCTTGCGTAGACCATCTGCTGACCATGTTATGTAACAGCTCCACGTGCCTTGGGCTCAGGCTGCTCTTCCCCAGTAAAAAGCTCACCATGTCAGGATTGCGCTCCTGCCCCCCCACCCCCCACCCAACCCTTTTTGTTGTTGTTTTTTTATGTCCTCACTCTCTGCCCACTTCATTCTGGAGCTTGGCCTGGAGTCCTGCATTATTCAGCATGGTCGAGAATAACCTTTGCTGTTGCCATTCAGTGTGCAGGACTCATTGTTATTGCTTTCTATCTTACAGCTAATCTGCCTCTGAAAATAAATCATCACAGTTGTGTCTCTGCAACCTTTTCACTTAAGCCCCTTTAATATCTCAAACTTTTCTTAAGATTCGTTTTCCTTTTACAGTTAAATTCCATCTTGAAATGAATCGCCTACTGCATCACCTCCCTGTCCCCCTATCCCTTCACTTCCATCTTTATCTCTCATCTCCTATTTGTCCTCCACTTTGCTACCTAAATATGGTGTTGTATCCAATGTCATTACTTTGCTGAAGTGAACAAATGTATGAGTTCGTTTCTTGTTCTGCATACCACCTGAAATTAAATACTCCACCAGCTTCACGTCCAAAAGCAAGGTTTGGGGAGGCTGAGTGTCTAAGAACATTGTATAAATCAAGTGTCATCCCTTTTACACTTGTCAAAACATTGCTGAGTGGATAAATACTAATATGTGCCGCGGACATACATCAGTCTAGCATGCTTTGTATCTTGTGTGTGCATCTCTGGCTGTAGGTCAGGTTACCCTCACCCGGCTAATGGGTTTTATTCTGAGAGAAACACTCTGGGGAGAAGGAGAGGAGATATTTATGCTCACACATGATTCACACACACATTAAGTCTTTACAGAAATTAAAGCAGATTTATGTGATCTAACGGTTTAATGATTTGCTTTACAGTACATTAAGGTGTATTAGTGTGTCACTGCATGGCATAAAGCTCAACATGCCAGTTTTCTGGGAAATGATTGCCATTAAAAGATGAAAGCAGCCAAGTATTCAAGAAAATGAAGGGTTAATCAAGGGATGGCAGACACTGTTAAGATATGACTCATATTCTCCTTTGTATTGTTCAGAGTACGCTCATTACTGGGTCCTCCAACTGAGCCTCATAGTCTTTCTGCTTGTCTGCTGTAGTGTCTGGTGTTGGCTTTAGAGTCTTTAAAGGTGCTGTATGTAACTCTGGAGACATACTGACAATTTAGGTTGGTGGTTCGGTCCGACTACTGACCCAAAGCGTCAGTGTTTGACGACCTGGAAATGAGGCTCACCAATTAACCCTTCCTAACCTCGCCCCTTTTCACTCTGTGCTCCAGTAAGAGTTGAGCAGGCCTGGAGCCCATCAGAACCTCAATCAACTCCCTCCACTCCTGTTATTGTTAGATATGCTATGTGCTGGGCTCGTTTATGTTGATAGGAAAACCACATTTCGAGATGGTTAAAAGACGGACATACAGTTTATTTAGTCTTATCTTAAGTTAGCTACTATTACTGTACCAATGCTACGAGTTAGCTACTATATTGCCTAATGTCAGATCAACAATGTCAGCAGATTTGCTTCCTCCGAATTGCTGTGGTAACATCAGGGGCGTAAATACAGACAGTGCAGGCAGTGCGGTTGCACTGGACCAGTGAAGTGGGGGTCCATAGAGAGAGTGGGCCCTCTAACAATGGCTACGGTTACATGATGGCTTCTCATTCCGAATGAAATAAATCTGAATGAAATCATTCGGAATTAAAGTTTTCCCAGGTAGTTTACATGGGAAATATTCATTCCGAATGAGGGTTTACATGGTTCAAACGCCTTTATTCAGGTCTGCACAAGGTTTGGGGCAGGGAAGGTTTCTGATTGGATAGGGGGCGGGGCGGATGTTACGTATTTACATTTACCGGAAGAAAACACTGTAGTCCTCGCGGATAACAAGATGCTTGACGACGCCGTTCTTAGTGCCTTTTTCGGGCTTGTTTTGCTTATATTCTTGAAGCAGCAGTACGACAACAACCTTGTTCTGCTAATGCTTCGTCTGTTGAGGAGGAGAAGAGAGGTAGAAGACCGTGCTGTGGCGAATGGAAACCGGTGAGTGCAACGAGTCCGACTGCTCAATCTCAGCCCGTTGCTTTGCAGCCCGTTGCTATGCGCGCTATATATGTCATCGCGCCAGAAGGGCAAGGGAACGAGCATGCGCAGAAAGACCGGAATGAACTTAAAGAGGAATGAGTGTATACATGCACACAAAATTCTTTCATTGGGAATGACAAACGGAATAAACCACCCTCTTTAATCAGATTTAATTTTCAATCGGACTGACCGTTTACATGACCACTTTTAAACGGAATGGCCTTTCATTCCGAATGAAAGTGGAATTAAACTGTCCACGTAAACGTACTGAATGTGTTGGGTGGAGAATGGGCCCTTATGAGCAACTGCCACCTTGAAAACATGCCTGTTTTCAAAGAAGAACTCATTAAATTCATTAAATAAAAAACAGCTCCATTTGCTGTATATGCCATCCCCACCATGTTATATTTTCTTTTTTTGTAAAATAGTCAATAGCATCTTTAACAAATTTTGTTACATACAGATATGCAATGGGTAATATGTATGTTGATGCTATCCAATGTCAAATCTCTGATCATGTGACGAGACAATGTGTGCACTAACTTTCTTGCACCACTGGGTAACATGGAAGATATTCGGAAAAAGACAGAAAGGTTGGTGACATGAATTATCCTTAGCCACAAAAGATCAAATTTGTTTACATTTTCTTTGCAAGGCTGTGTGTCACCCCAAAGTAACTAGTGTAACTTTCTACAGTAAAAACACTAACATTAGGTCAGCACCATGGTCTGTATTCAGTAATAAATACATAGACTACTTTACTAATCCACAGATGGGGAAAAGGGGACTCCTACCCAGCCGTGCAGGGGCAATGTTGACTGATAGTCTCGTCATCCTCAGCTCTACTCCTGTTTTTCGTTGAGACTGGAAACCTGAATGTTTGCCTCAATCATAAAAGTTAACATCATGAATACATCCAGTCATCGCATACTGTAGTCCTTGCCGTCAGCTCTCTGATAAACACTGCAGCACTCAGCTAAGTGTAACTGGCATCACCACATTTCTTTTTGCAACAGTAACTAATGGGGGCATGACTCAGGATTGGTCAATTAACAACAGTCTTTCTCCAGAAAAGAGAGAGATGACTGGTTGCTCCATATAATCAAACATAGATCAAAACCTTGCGTCAATGGGAAATGGAGGTCAATGGTGTCATTTCCGTCCTCATTTTCTATATTTTTGGAGTGCCTGGATGCTTTCCTGTGTAATGTTTCTCTAGAGTTACATGCAGCACTTTCAAAAATAACTGTGAAATAATATGAATACAAATGTGCTAATTCTCAAGTTATAATTAGCTGCTTATTTAAGGTGATTATGAGGGTACTAATTGCGAAACGTGCCTTACTGCACATTGAAAGGATTAAGCAGTTTTCACCTGAACCTTATTGCAACGATTAAAATAACAAGCAGTTCAATTTGTCCAAATGTTCAAGTGGACCATTTAAAGAAAAAGGGAGAGAGGAAGAAATACAGAAATAATTCTTACGATGTGTTCTTGGGCTCAGTTTTTATTATCTCTTAGCAGATCATTCACTAATGTCAAGAGGAGATGTCACGTTTCATGATGTATTTGTTTAAAACAAAAACAAATACAGACTGGAGAGTTAACTTTGAAAGCCAGAAATACATCTCAGCCGTCCAGCAGTCATCGATTATTGCACCTTTAACTTGAGTAAAAGACATGATGCTTTGAGACAATAAACAAGAGGCTGAGGATTTGCTTTCAGTGCCTCAGTTTTTTGGACTGCACGCTACATTGGCAATACAAATTGGAAAAAAAGACGTTTATGGTTGTAGCACTGCTTATTATCTTCAAGTGTTTCCACACTTGAAGCATGCAGACAGAGCCACCATTGACTCATATCCCCGGTGGATGTTGTTAACATTTAATTACGTTGCATCCCACCATGTGTTCACACTGTATGTCACATACAGGAGGCACAAATCCTCTGGTGGGAGCAAGTTGTTTTAAGCACAAACACCTGACCTTGGATCTGATCTCATTTACAGTACATGCACTTGCTTTGTTTTCTGAACTGTGTGCAGGAGGAGCAGCTGTACACCTGGGCGTCTGTAGGTCTGCCAGTGTCTTCTCACCTGTGGGAACTCTATGGGGGACGAGCCACAGGCAGGGAGCAGAGCTTGAGGTCCCCTTTGAATCAATCATCAGCCAAGACAGCGGGAGTGCTACACTCTCAGGTTGGTTACTTCCTCTCGTCATCTATAAATATTTTACAGCATGATTGCCCTGTCTGCTGTCTGTGCATAATGCTGGCTTTGATTTATGGTGGAGTCTTTTGTTTTACTACCACCATCAGAGAGCATCGCCCTGCTTCAAACCTCTTGCATAAATACAGTTTAATAGATGAGCAAATATTGTTTATGGTTTTGTTTTTATTTTTGAGAGCGTTTGTATACCTCTAGCCCTCTACTGAAATGAAAACACGTAGATGAAAATTACCTCTTGCAAATTAGAACATAATATTCAAAACTGTTATCTTTACAAAACCAAATTATGTGTTAAAATACATCTGTTAATACATCTCTCCGCAAGACCCTCTTACTGAAATTCATAGCATGCAGTGTTACTACTACTACTGGTACTTGATTTAGCCTTTAAAAAAATTACCATTTATGCAGAGAAAATAATGCATCTTTCTGGGTATACCAAATTAGGTTAAGGGTTTTGCATACTGTACAGAACACCCAGTGGATGATGCTGAATTCCTAGATGTTCTTCCTCCTCCTACTCCTTAAATTAGTACTTTATTAATTTACAAAGTTTATGCCGAGTACATGGAATTCTATAAAATGGTTTTGACAAAAAATATGTTCTAGAATTTTGAAAGTTTGAGTGAGGACAGAAGAAGGGACATTGAGACATGCATATCTTGAAATACAATCCATTTTGTCCATAGAGCATGGATGGATTACTGAACTGGCCTACTGGGCGCAAACCCAGGGGCCCACACTGTCAGGGCCCGTGCTGGCTTTCACCTGCAAAATGAACCAGAGACAAGTTACCATATACTAATCAGGAAGTGACTGAAATTGACCGCAAAAGACCACAAAGATGCAAATGAACTGCAAAGAGATAAAATAATTACAAAAGAGGGAAAAACAACCACAAAGAGACACAAAATGATTACAAAGAGAGGCGAATCCACCACAAAGTCTGTATGTCTTGTTTGAGAGGTCGTGGGGCCTTTTGCATGTCCGTGCCCAGGGGCCCATTGTCTCATAATCCATCCATGCTATACATCAGGCCTATTCACTTGGCTGGCCACAACTGGCCCAGAAGCAACCTCCGAGTGGCCCAGCATACATTAATCTGATATATAGTGTCTGGAAGTAGCAAACAAGTGAGCCATCTTGCTTCCTTCTCATCTCTGTTCAGTTAAACATGCACAGTACTGATAGGGCAGGAGGTATGTATTGGTATAACGACACCACCAGTCATGTTTCACAAATAAACATTTCCTTCCCTGACACAAAAATGAAATCATAAACATTGATTTTTTTAATTTATTTTTTTGCAACCTTCATATGCATCTGTTTAAAATGTGTCATTACCAAAATCTAAAAACAGATTTTGAATAGGCTGCTGAAAATGTCTGACCCATCTACATTCCCTGGATTTAAAATCCAGCCCAACTGAATTTGTAATTGAGCACCCATGCTATACACAATCATCTGGCAGTAAAGGATGCAGCTGTTAAGGTTTTTATTTGATTCATATTTGATCTTAATTTGAAGTTTAAAACAGCATGACCCTGTAACCTGTTGTAAGTGTTGAGGAATACACAAAACCTCAGTCTCAAAGCTCAAAAGTTCAATGCCTTAGCTGTAAATCCTTCTTTGTCCACCAGAGGTCAGGCTTGTCTTGAAAGACTTGTTGGATCTTCACCGTGAGACTCCCTGTTCCCCACAAGAGTTAATAAATTAGGAAGGCCATACTGACTGAGCATTCTCCTTAACATTCAGCGATGTGACCACAACTGGGGAATGTGTACTAGCAGACACAGACCCTCCCCATGTGAGGCCCAACGAGACTCACTGTCTCTGGGGTCAAATCTCTCGGTATCCCCTCATCCCTGCTCTAACCAGCCTGGAGCCAGAGGTCTGACGGAGTCTAGACGTAATGGACTTTCTTGACCCTTCTTTAGCTCACAACTCTGTCACTAAGCTCCCTCAGTTGTGGGTGTTTTACTGTTTATAAAGCGTAATTTATTGAATGATAATATGGCCAAGATTTAACAGTAAGTTTTATGTCTGCTTTTCAACATGAGAGTAGACTGTGTGCTGTTAAAATAGGTTTCATGTAGGAAAAGCACAGACTCATGGGTTTTATTTTCTTCCATTTCCATATGTTTAAAGTTTAAATCTTTTTTGTTGTTATTGTTGTTCACTGACAGGCAGAATCCAGCAGGTTGAAGTCAGGTCAGTCGTCCTCAGAGGATGAAAGCAGTCTCATCCCTCAGCTGGAGAGGACCATCGATGACCTGCGGATTAATATTGCTGTGTTGCAGGGCCAGCAGGCCTCCTTGGCAAAGGGCAGCGGGGATAATGTGGGAGCTCTGGCCGCAGCCCACCACAAGGCCTCACAGATGAGAGGAGGAAGATTGGGGAAGATGAGCCAGGAGGTGTCTGTCCAGACCTCACCTGTGGAGGAGGGCTTTAAGTTTGACGTGCCTTTCAGCGGAGGATCAGGCAGCGTGTCGTCTTCTGTTTCATCCTCCGTCCCCAAATCTACAGAGAGCTTTGTCTGCACGTGCCAGCAGAGGCAACAGAGCAGTGCTCATCCTCCTCCACCTCCCCCTCCTATCTCTGGAGGTATGCCCCCACCTCCACCACCACCTCCACCTTTACCAGGGGGTGTCGCTCCTCCTCCACCACCACCTCCCCCGCCCTTACCCGGGCTTGGACCTTGTCCACCGCCACCTCCCCCTCCTCCTCCACCACCAGGATTTGGACCACCACCGCCACCTCCTCCCCCTCCTGGTTTCGGACCTCCACCCCCACCTCCTCCACCGCCGGGTATGGGCCCTCCTCCACCACCCCCTCCACCAGGAATGGGCCCCCCTCCACCACCGCCACCCCCAGGCTTTGGGCCTCCACCACCGCCCGGCCCCATGCCCTCCATGATGGTCCAGGAAGCTGCCCCTGCCAAGGCTGTGATAGAGCCCCCCAAGCCAATGAAGCCACTCTACTGGACACGCATACAGCTGAATGCTAAAAAGTAAGGACACGCTGTATGGAGGGAAGATAGATATGGATCATTTGCACAAAGGTATTCTCTGAACAGTAGAGATTTCAGAGGAAGCTTGTCCACTTAAGATAAAGATCGGCCACGTGCTGTGACGGCAATAGAGATGCTAACCTTGTGGAAAATGAAAGTGATGCAGTCCAGGCTTTGTGGTCAGCAGTGAATTGAGTTGGACCGTGTTTTCTTTCCTTAATAAGGCTTGGAAAATTGTAGCTGAATAAACGTCTAGAAATAGACTACTTGATTTACTTGCAAGTGAGGAACTTGATGCTGAAATCTAAATGCAATTTGCTGGCTGATGGATTTGACAAGTGTATTACTTTTGGATGTTTACCCTGCAAAAGATGACAAATGAGTCCTCGTAAAGCAGCAGAAGACAATCAAGAAATGTCAGAAATGTCTTTTGTGGTGAAATAACACATATTACACTATCAAAGTGGAGTTTGCTGAATTTTTTCAAACAATTTATGGCAGATTAAAGCTCACTCATTGTAAATAATCCCTCTTTTTTTTGTATCTTTAGGTCCACTGGCCCTCTGGTGTGGGAGACAATCACAGAACCAAGTGTGGACTTTGAAGAATTTGTGGATCTGTTTGCCAAAAGTGCTGTTAAGGAAAAGAAAAAGCCAATTTCGGACACGATCAGCAAGTCCAAGGCCAAGCAGGTACATTAACCTATGTTTTATTGAGTATGTTCCTTCCTGTTTGTCTCCATATACAGTAAACATACAGTGCTTTTTTCTGTGTGTGTTTTTGTATCCCCCTGAGTCACCAAATATGGCTTCTCTTAAGGGCTTTTCCCATCTTCACTCTCACTCCTCCGATGCCCCGTTCCTTTCCATTTCTCCTCACTGTCGCTCTCTGAGTTACTTGAGTGACAGGAGGAACTGCTACAGCCAGACAGTTATTATGTGGTGTGAGCTCTGGCTCCCACCCGACTCCCCCGTGACCATCCAGTGGCACAGAGCCAATGTCTCGCGTGCGGTGAGGAAACCTCACGACGGTGATGACTGTTGAGAGAGAGGGAGGGGAGGGAAGGAAAAAAGGAGGGAGGGAGAAGCCAGGGAGCTGTATGTCGTGATGTGGTTCCTCCCATTGTGCTTTCTCTATGACTTAGTTTAATAGTCAGACTGTTTGCCTCCCCAATGCCCTTTATGCCACTCCATCAATCTGCAAGTCAAACATTTGATCTATGATTAAAGCTGCTCTATTCCAGATTTTTATGTTGTACTATTTGCCCAAGTGATGCATCTAAATCACAAATAATGTTGCACAGGGGAGAGTCATTCCACCTCCCTAATTGAGACCCAGTAGAGTCACCCGGCAGTTGTTGCTGAGATGATATGTTGGTCTCAGGCGTGAATGTTGGTGGGAAATCTTCGTAGTTTATGGGAAGTGATGAATTGAAACTCAACACCAATATAATTTCATTGTCCATTGGGCCAGTTGTGACGATCCTTTTGCCTCCAGCTTTGATATATGCTTCTTAAAAGAGTTTTTTATTTTTGTAAGCTGGAACATTAAGGATTTACCGGTTTAATCTTTAATTATTAGATTATGTTTGTTTTTTGTTTTTTGTTTTTTCATATAAAATCTGAATCCCCAAAGCAACTACAGTAGTAACTACTACTACTAAGTACTGTGTTAATGTCCACAATTAAGTTTGTCCCAAAGAAATTAACCAAAAAAATATATCTGAGACCCGTTGATCCCAGGCCTCTATGTGTTTAATATTTCAACGTATCCTCATACAACAGTTTGTATGATATCTTACAAATTAGAGCCTCTACCAGTAAGGCTAGGTTAAGGAAAAAAATCGTGGTTGGACAATGTGATGTTACGCATGTAATATAGAAAATTGATGCACACCAAGAGTTGTAGAGAAGTGCTGATCACTGGCAGTCGACTTGAAAGTGGGAAGTGTTGCAAACTCTGGCTTCATATGTATTTCTCTTTAAAATAACTCAATGTTGACTCTGTGTTTTACATGGGACACAAACATCGGTCTCCATCGCCAAAGTCCTGTGTTTGTTTGACCCATCCATCCACCCCCACCACCTTCCTACGTGGATGTGTCGCTCATTTACTACATTACCTTATTCTGCCTCGTTTCCACTAACTTATGTGTACGGAGATCAGCCAAAACATCTATTCATATGGGAATCTCTGTGATATCCAATGCGCATGTGAAACTGGATGTGAAACACTAGAGGCATCATCCGTGTATTTACAGATCTACAGACACCAGTCACATAGGCTACGTAAGTGGAAACGAGGTGTTCCTCCATTGCTCCTGTCATATGAAGGATGACGGCCTGCAGCACCTAAGTCACATGATGATAGCCTCCTGACTCATGATTACGTGGGTTATATACGAATTACAGTGTATTACTTTTTGTAGGTATAGATACAAACAGTAAATGAGAACAGCCTGATTATTTGAATCTGTTTATTGGTTTACTTGAGTGTGAAACCTTTTGCAATGCTCAGAGTTCGGGAAAATTATGTGATCTTCAAGTTGTGAAGAGTCCCGTATCCCTTGTGCATCAACCACGAGCATGTTTTTATAAGGACTACACACATACCAGAAAGTAACTTGGCAACTGCAAATTAAAGCCCCTATGTATGGCACAGGAGAGAGAAAAACTCACCTTGTGGCTTTAATCCAATAGAGCGCAAAAGTCAACAGAACTGGGAAACAGCAGATAGTGAGTTTGCCCTTCATAAGAAAATCATACTTTCATACAGGAATTGCTCTTCAAACACACTTCAGAAATAGCCGTCGTCAAGCATGTTGACATTGCTGGAGCTGTCAGATGGTTTCTTCAACACCTGAAGGACCTAATAGAGAGAATACACGTGTGTACAGAGCAGCACTACAACCTCAAGTCAAGATATAGGAGATGACGCACGGCAGGGTAGATGGGGAACAACCAGAATCAGTGTCCTCTTCTCTATTAAAATAGACTTCCCTTGATGCGATGTTCTGATTGATGGAGCTCTGAATGAGTCGGCTACCACATCAAGAAGCAGCTCATGTTGTGGTTGCATTGCTAAATTGCGAGGGACAAGAGACAAATTGAGGTGGGTGTGGGTTTAATTCCCTTGGTCCTCACAGCATGATACTGCTGTGGATGTTCTCCAACACAACAATGGCGCTGAAGATGCTGAGTTCAATAACAGAGAAATAAAAACATACGCTGAGCTGTGAGTGACTCCAATTTGGAGCCAACCTTTGACATTTCAAGCACACGTCACGAGGACCGGCCCCAGGCCTTGAGACGATTGATCACATCTCCTGCTACTTGCTACTATTCCCATCCCCCTGTGTGCTGGGAGTTCAACTGTCTTGCTGATGAGAGAGGACAAGCATCCTCTCCAGAGCTACCACTAGAGAGCAGCTTTGACGTCAGTACTCGGCCAGTTTAAAGGCCCCTGTTGACATCAGTATCAGATGTGAAGAAATAAGTACTATCGCCTCATGTCAAGTGTTGACCCTGCAGTGTGTCTGCAGAGGAGTTTAAAAGAAGAGTCTTACAGTTTATGCTGCTGTCCTTCTCATACGGAGGTGAATTTGCTGCTAGATTACATGACGCACATCCATTTCAGATTGAAGCTTTTGTTTCCTGGCACTTTGGGTCAGTGCAGCAGTATTTTGACTAGTGCTTTTTGAGATGCAAAGTGTGTTTTCACTCCTCAAATGAATGCAAATATGCAGCTTTAGTTTTCTCAAGACTTCAACTTTTCCATCCCACATGAATAAAGATTTCCTAAGCAGGTTAATGGAGGATTTGAATGACTGGAGGGCTGCAACTACTGATTATTTTAATTATGGACTAATCTTGTGATTACTTTCTAAATTAATCAATTAATCATTTATTTGTAAATTGTTAGAGAACAGTGAAGAATGCCCTTGTTTGTCTGAGCAACAGTCTAGAACCCACAGATATTCAATTTGCGATGACAGAAGACTGAGAAAAGCTGCAAATACTCAGTTAAGACGCTAAAACTCAGGGATGGTTGGCATTCGTGCATGAAAACTTACTGCAATGAAACCATCAGAAAAGGGTTCTTTTAGCTGGCTTAACTGTAGCCAAGATGGATACTCCCACACACTCTATCTATTATCTAACTTCCATATTGTACAAGACTTGAGTTTATCAATTGCATCTTTAAAAAATGTTAAAGGAGAAACATTAAAAGTGCTGCTGACCTGGTGATATTCTTTATGTAAAATAGAATTGTAGATATTTGCTTATTTCGATACATGACAGGGTGAATATGAGGAGGAACACGTCTATCTTAGTGTACAAGTATGATATTTTAACATGTATATGAACATATGAACTTCTATGATTGCAAAGAAACAACGTTACCTGTAATATTTGTGAAACGGCAAAAAGAGCAGAGGGTAAGAGGCCTTTTGGCCCCTGGCTCCCCTTTCTTTTCTGTCCTTACATATGTATAATTTGTCTAATTAACGCATTCTCACTCCGACCACGTCACATATTGACGTTTGGTCATGGACTTTCCATGTCCACATACAACGTGCAGGGTACCCTGGGTGCGTTGGATGTTGAAGTTCTGGGACGCCGTGTCAAGTTCTGCCTGTTATATGCATTGTCTTCTTTCAAGATACACTTCTGTTTTCACAGGACATACAGTCTCTTTCAAAATAAACACAGTACGTTGGTACAACACGGCGAATTGACGTTTTATTCCTTCAACAACAAACGCACATGGTTAGGTTTAGGCAACAAAAGCACGTGGTTGGGTTTAGGAAAAAAGGGTTTGGCTTTACGGGATGCAAGCAAAGCTGTCTTGGGTGAAAGTCGGTGTTTGTTGGACCCATCCACTACCCCTCCTGCCAGCCCCAGTTGGACTTTCGCCGCCTTAACTTTCGTCCTTGTTCCGCCGCATTTCCCCCTAACACCACCAGGCACCGTTAAACTATAATGGCAACCAGCTGCACATCATGCTGATGTTAAAGGACACCTTTTTTTGTTGGTTTCTGACGCAGCAAGTCACTGCCCAAGCGCCACATTTAGACAGGAATGAGACCGGGCTTGTTTCTTCCACATTGTGAGGATGGCGTTAACAAATCAATAAGAAGTTGGACACAAAAAACCTTAAAGTTGAAGTATGTAAGATTTAGGGGGATTTAGTGGCATCTAGCAGTGAGGATGGCAGATTGCAACAGGTTTAAACTTCCCCCGCCTAGAATTCCTTCACTGTTTATAGTTCAGGAGGTTTTAACCGGGAGCCCAATTATCTGCAGAGGTCTCTTCCTCTCTAAAACAAAGAACCATGTCATTAAAACTGGTTAAAAACACTGAATAAAGCAGTTTCACGTTACAAATCTACGACAGTGTTCGGCATGTTGGAGACGAACAACTTGCCCAACACTTGCTAATGTGTGCTCATATTTTCTCTGATATCTTAAGATACAAACATTTAGGAGTTTTTTACCCAGAGTTGAATTATCCACAGAGGTCTCTTCCTTTTCAAAACAAATGGACCCAGTGATTTAAACCCGTAAAAACACTAAATCATGTAGTTCCAGGTTACAAATTAGTGTTTTCCTAATGCTGCTTGTTGCAGATGGGCTTCTAACTACGGCGGGTGACGCAAAAATAGCCCTATCTACAGCCAGAGTTTGGCTTGTCTGTTCTGGGCTACTGTAGAAACATGATGGTGAACATCTCCATAAATAAGGACCTGCTCCCTATGTAACAAAAACACAATGATTCTTATTTTCAGGTGATTGTACACTACAGAATATAAACTATTACAATCCATGTTTACTAATGTATCCCCCTAAATCCTACACACTGGACCTTTAAATTATAAATCGATTATCAAAGCAGTTGCAGATTAATTTGCTGTCAATCCATTAATCCAGAGGCAAATCAAATCATGATAGGTCAGAAGTAGATTAGTAATATAATTTGTCATTGTTGTAACATCTGGCTCTTGTGCAGACTGTTAATCAATCGATATGTGGATTCTGCGGAATTGTTTGTATGACCTACACCGCCCCTGCTCAGTTCAGACTGCCAAGTGATAAAATAGGACTAGAGTATATGTAGAATATATTTAGATTTGTCATATGTTATTAAAGTTCCCTTTTAACACAGAAGAAAAGTGAACTGTAGATCAGAAGAACTCTTATTAGTGGTTTTAAATAAACTCAGTGCTTGATCCCAAAGGTAAATGTCAGACAGATTAGATTATAAAGAATTATAATACTGAAAACTTGCTGTTTTATTTTCAGGTCTCTTTCAGCTTCTTTTTGGAGGACAATTGTACCTCCAGTGATTTGTTTCTCACATGTGATTCAGATCTGTATGAGATTGATGAAAGTCCATATTGGCCAACCTTGAAATGATAAATGGATCAAAAGATCAACATGTAATTAATGAGACTTTGAGGATTTCTTTAAACCAAAAACCTAGACACATGGATCTCATGAGACTGTTGAAAGACGCTGTATTAGATGGATTTTTTAGGGTTGTTTTGTTGTCCTCAAAAAAGGCTATTGATGAAAATGTTCGTCACGAAAATAATTTCAATAACTGTGGTGGTTCATGGATCCAGCTGTGTTTCATTATGAAATAATACAACTGAAACACTGCGAGCATTTTCATTTTAGATTGATGTAGAGAGTGTAAATTGATCCTCTGTAATATCAGGCAGCTCTGCAAGGTACTAAACCACTGGGCTCTGTTTTATGTAACTTTAACCTGGAGAGTCAGGTCAGCTGATAAAACATGACTAATGACGTATTTTTTTACTGCCATTAAACAGCTACCCAACACTAGCTATCACAGCCTCACTGTGGAAGCCGCTCGGCATCATATCTCGAATGTACTGTCCCCTGAAGCTGTGGTCGAGCCGGGGAAAACGGAGACAGTTGGGGCCTGGTGATATAACTTCCTGTGTGTTTGAGAGGTCTGTGGTCTGTGTGATCTGGTTTGGATGGAAGCGTTCTGTCTGGATCACAGTAGGCTACGGGTTTCCTGTCCTGTCCCTTCACCACTCCGCTACCCGGCGCACACTTCTGCTTACTCAGGCGAGCTGTGGTTCATAATGGCCCCCTTGGATGCAGTTTTTCATGCATAATAACAACACGGGCTTGATATTCAACTCCTGGCTGTTTGACAAGTGGAAGTTATTATTATTCAGCTAACATTTGTTAATATTGCAGCTTTTGAGGCAGTTTTTGATCTCGGGACACAATAGTTTTGACTACAAGTTATTTCCGCTTTGAAAAAAATATTGCAGCAATGTGCAATTTCATAATATGTTATGTAAACAGAACCAGAGAGATTGTCTGTACATTTAATCAGTTGCAGAACTTTGTGATCATACTCCCCTTCATATGCCTCTTGTTGACTTAACATTTTTATTTGCACGACTGAAAGTGATGGATGTGGACAAATTGTTAATCACCACAAGTCAGCTAGACAGCATTTTAATTTCAGTAATGTTTGTGGATGAATGGTTGGAAGTTTTCCTCCCACAGAAGGAAACAAATGTTCCTGTCTTTTGTTTCCAGTCAGTTATTAAATGTGTCATCTGCATGTATGTGTGCGCATATCATGGTATATTAGAGTATTAACATCCCTGCTCTCTGTGGTCTTTGTCCCATTTAATCCCAGGTGGTGAAGCTGTTGAACAACAAGCGTTCGCAGGCTGTGGGTATTCTGATGTCGAGCATTCATCTTGACATGAAGGACATCCAGAATGGTGAGTGTTATCATAAGGTCATTTATCTGAATGGCATTATTATAAATCCCACTGCTTCTCTTGTCAGTTTCTGCCTTACTGTGCTGTGAATGGCTTGTACTCGTCACACTGACACGTAATGGAATCAACTGTAAGGGCAAAGAGGTCATGGTTAGAGCTAATGCTAGCCAATCTCAGCACAGTAGAGGCAGATTTTCCAAGAAAAGTAGTGGGATGCATAATAACACATCTGAACTCGTATTTCTGTAACCCTTTGAGAAGAACTCTGTGACACAAATTACAGTAAAATAACAGTTGTGGAGGTGGTATGATGTGTCTTCACACTGTAGAAAGAGTAGCCTGCGTGTTACTACAATATGCAGGTTGCATTGAAAGCACCACTGTGATGGTCAGTATAAATAAATAGTAAATAGATCTGTGAGTACAGTAGAGTTATCAGTGATTAATTCATTTCTTATTTTCCAACATTTTCCAAAGCCTAATAATATACTGTACTTTAATTCCAACATAGTACTGTTGACACTGAGTTTACCTGTATTTCATAGCCTACAACAAAAAGACATGCCTCTGTTGTATTTCTTTAATTATTTATTTCTTATTAAGCCTTTATTTAACCAGGTTTTTAACCATTAAGATTACAAAATCTCTCTTTAAAGGGAGCCCTGGTCAAGATAGCAGCAATAAAATACAGTTCAGTGATTCAAACAATATACACACAAACATTAAAACACAAAGTGTCCATCCACAGAATATGTGTATGCCTAAGATTATTATATCAAAATTCAAACCGCGGTGCCCAGAGGATAAATCCCTCTGACTCTGGTAATCCCCTGACTTTTCTTCTAGCACCACCATGAGGTTGACATCTGTGGTTTTGAGTGAGACGTCTCAACAACTGTTTTAGAAGTCGCCGTGAAATTTGGTACACACATTTGTGCCCCCCTCAGGATGAGTTCTAATAATGTGCACTATTCCTTAACTTAAAATGTGTTCATCCAGTACTAAATTCATGCAAAACAAATCAGGTCCCATCAGCCTCACCTGTGTTTACTGCTTATTAGCAAATGGTAACATGCTAACACACTAACCTGCATGGCAAACATTAAATTGGCTTAATGTCAGCATGTTTGCATTGTCATTAGCCCAGTTTCCAAAAAGCAGTACAGTATGGTTCAGTTCAGTTCAATTCGCTTTTTTTCCCATTTCCACTGTGAAAAGTTGTGGATGGTACCAATGGAAACGTTCGTACCTAGCACACAGATCTGGTACTAAAAGGTGGAGCTGTGAACACTGCAGTCTGTTGGTCAATGGAGGACGGTCACTCTGCTCAGGGCTGAGTTGTGGCTGGTTTTGAGGCTCATGCAACCTCCGTTCAACATAGTTTTATTAGTAAACTGTAACTATAAAATAAAGGATGTTTTGCTGCCTCTTGCAGCAGCTGGAGTCTGAGAAAAAATAACTTAATTCACTGGGCCGACTGCCTGCAGCTTTTAATGTGGAACAACATGAATTAATCAACACTTAAATTTCACTGTGACAACCTTGACCATTCCATTCCAGTTTTTATATGACATACATTTTTAGTAATGAGTGGATCTTCAGTCGTTTATATATGTTAATTTCGACCAGGTTATGTGAACTGCATATCTAATCCTCACTTGGAGAGAAAAAAATGTCGCGGAGCATCGTTCCTGTGGGCTCCGCCAACACTAAACCCCTGAGCTTGCCTGAGAAGGACTACAAGCACAAACCTGCTATTTTTAAATATCCCACGGAGAGACTCAAACTGCAGCCTGTTTTATTTTGTCCTGAAAATGTTGGAGTGCAACCCTGTTCTGTGGACGATAAACAAGGTGCAGACTTCCCTTTGTGTAATCAGGTATTAGGAAATACAGTGAGTGCTGGACAAAGAAATGAGTACTGGTTGTGGTGGAAACGCTAGGGTCTAGGTACCATGTCTAAAGGGTTACTTTTGGTTCCAAAGGTACCATACTGAAAGTGTTTGGTAGACACGGGGCTATTGTGAGTATGTTTGTGTGCTGACCTCCAGATTTAGGTCAAAACACAACAACATTTTGTGTCAAACAATTTCTACTACAGTAGTTTGCCATTTTATATTTTCTGCTTATGTGCTTTGGAAAACAGAGCACCACAAGGTTTGTACTCTCTTTTTATAGAGAATGAGCAGCCATTCTCAGGTGCGTAAGAAGGGCACACAAAATAAACAGTAGACAGCGCGCTTTACAAACACACAGTAAACACTGACATCAAACCCGACTCTTAGAACACTTTCTGTATACAGAATTAAAATGTTGGCCGTAGTAATGGGATTGTTTTGTTTGTCTTTGGCCTGCTGCTATCATAGTTAATAAAATACATCTTGTTCTCAGTCTACTGGGAAGTGAGTAAGATTAAGTATTGGCTAAGGTCACTGCCAACGCTTAAACCTCCCTCTAGTAGTTAGCTTTATCGCAAGTCATAATGTCGCAAGGCATCTGAAATGTTTTTCCTTTGTTACCCCCCCTCCCCCGTCTGTTTTTCTTCGCTCTCATTTTGCATAATCTCCCCCCGTCTAACATCCACGTCGTGTTTCTCCGCGGCGCTCTGTCTTTCTCTGATGAGTTGTCACCATCTTGTCTAAACGGCTTTGTTAAAGTGAAGTCATTCAGGAGATGTTGATGGGAACAGACTGTTTTCCTGTTTTAGTTACTCTCTGATTGCTCTCCAGTCTTCGCTCACCCATGTGTCTAAACACTCTGCCTCATCTTCCCGTCCTATTCAGTCCTCCTACAGCGAAGCCTTTTATTACAGCCTCAAATCTTTATCTCAGTGGCAGCAGGGAAGGTTACATTAAAATAGATGTGCGCCACAGAAACCATAGTTGGTACATATTGTGCACTTGTAGCAACAAACAGTTATCCTGAGGGCCCCTTTCATCTGCAATAACTTGAAGATTTTCACTCTTGTTTCTGGCCTTAAAGTCAGCCTTTGGTGCATCCATCTCAGGTCAAAATATGAGGGCAAATGAGGGCCACCCTCATCAGCACTGTCATTCATCTCCTATGTTAGGACAGTTTTGCCATAGTGAGTAATTAGCACTGATTGGAAACTTCAGTATATCTTGCAGAGTAAGATCAGAGGGAAGATATCTCTAGGTTTGGTTAAGTATTTCTCAGTGTTATGTGCTTGTTATTCTGCCAAACAATTGCATGCCTACTGCCTTGCCCAAACACACTCACCCTATAAAGTGTTTCTTGTTTATTTTGTCATGCATTCTAATTGAAAGATTATTACGGGTGACTAATTAAAGCCTTAAAATACTTGTTATTTCACCAAAGGAACAAAACCCAGAGGACTATTGTATTAGCAGTGCTATTGTTTTCTCATTCCTGAAATGATCTCATGTTCCCTTGTGCAGTTGGGGGATTAAGATGATTAAAAGAATTGAAGGACAGTTTGTTTACAAAAGAGAACGATTCATTCGTCAGAACTTTGTAGTCGTCCCTTACAGTGTAGTGAATCATTGTTTTATTTTCCTCTGTATTCCATGATGAAGAAGACGATGACGAGCGAAGCCATCATCACTCTGATATCTCCCACTCGAAGGAAAAACAACTTCTGAATCATTGATTTAGATGGTGTCTGTTTTATGACAACCCAATTGCTCAGCGAGAAGTCAACACATTTTTCTTTTCCTCACAGCTGTTGTTGTTTGTTGTCAGACTTGGCCCGACACTCTGCGTGTTTCATAGGACACTTCCGTGCGGTGTCTGCTTCCTGTGAGGCTTTTGGAGCGCCAGTCACAGTATTAGACGGTGGTTGCCGGCGCCACGCTGGGGTTGAATGTGGTAGTCGGGGTAGACCCAGGCAGATGGGTCTGGCTTTTGGTCATGAGAGGTCTGTGTCAGAGTGATGATACGGCTTTCTCCCATGTCTTTTAAAAAGCCGTCTCCAATCAAACCAGCCAGCCAGACTCTGGTTCAGATAGTAATGAAAACCAAATGGTTACAAGAGTGCGAGAAACAGAAAAGGGGAAAATCTGAGAGAAGGAAGTTATTTTTGTGGTGGCTTTGGAAGAGGAGAGAGTGTGAAGAGGTTAGAGAGTGACAGCAAAGAACTAGCAAAGAAGGAGTGGATTTGCCCTTGTGGCACAAGAGGGAAGAGATTAAAAAGGTTGCAGGATTACATAAAGAGAGATAAAGCAATATCAAAGCGAAAAACACCACACAGAACTGACTGGATCAGTGCAACAGTCACTCCAGGCTTTTTTCCAAATGCCTGTCCTTTCTCTAATTTTGTTTTTCTCATGAGCTTCTTTATTCTTGCTTCTTAAGGTAAGATTGGGAAAAGCTTATAAAAAATCCAGTCACATTCAGTGTCCAAGCATAAGATGTGATGCAAAGTGAACGCCGTGCATTACTTCAAGATCCTTTATCCCCTCTGACACAAGCTTTCCCCGTGTACCTCAACAGCAAATCAGCAGATCAAAACAATGTGAGTAATATGGACACCCACAGAATGATGAAATACACATATAGGTGTCGAGTGCTTCACTGGGTGATTGTGCGTACAGCAACACCTCAGCCTCAACACCGCAGACCCCCGGGCTCTGTTTGTCTTTAAACATTTACTTTCAAAGGATTAATGCTCACGGGCGCCAGGTCCTCGCGCCGAGACAAAAAGGCGACACCAGGAATTCAAACACAGGAGTTCAAACACAGATCTTTGTACCTTTGACAGATTTCTAAGACCTCCGTATTTATGTTTTAGTTTGTGGCCCCTTCCATGCTATCGTGATGAGAGCTGATATCTAACTCACAGCACATGACACTTCATGTGAAGAGAATTTCGCCCTTGTGTCATGCCACCTTCAGCCCCAGCAAAGCAACAAAACACAGATTTGAAACAGTGCTCTGCAAATGTTTGTGATCGCTGTTTCTACCAAAGAAAAATGTTATAATCTAGAGATAAAGATAGTGGAGGCCTGTTTGTGCTGCTTTGATTTCTGACTTGTTAACGGTGTTTCTCAAAGACAGCAGAGAAATGTCACGACATGCTGAAGTGTTAACATTCACATTAATCATGTCATCCTCTTCTTCCTTTCACAGCGGTTCTAAATATGGACAACGCTGTCGTTGATCTGGAGACTCTGCAAGCCCTTTATGAAAATGTGAGTAACAACAGGCTGTAGCACTACTTAGACCTGATCACATTTCTGATTTTTACCCGCACCCCTGGTTTTCAAGTGCCACCTTGCCCCTCAGAAGAGAGTTACATGAGGTAGCAGTTGAAATCTTCCCCTGTAATATGGGACGATCCTTCACGACCCTGATGAGTCATCAGTGGTCGTCGATGCTGATGTTTATGTCAACAGATGGGACAAATGTTGCCCGGCATTGTGAATGTGGCGTCTTCTGCTGTGTTGATTTCTCTTGCATGGGCGATAGACATCCATTTCTAGTTGTAATTTTTTCACAACTTTAGTTTCAGGCTTTAGAGTGGTGCAGGAATTAGTCCTAAAACCAGGAAATGAGTTAGAATTTTACCACTCCCAGTTAGCTCCTCTCAAAGTCAATGGGTTTTTGGTTAATGCATGAAATAAAGACTGCGGTGAACACAAGCTCAAGAGACTTTCATGTTTTGTTCTACCACATAAAATGTCAGTAAATACCCCACTCCTGAAAAAAGGCAGCTGCTGGCAAGTGGCTAAGTGAGACTACACAGTGTCATCACACCAAACACAGCTTTACAGCCTTATTGTGGTGGCAATCTTAAGTCATGCGGCCACAGTGTAGTTTGTTTACAGCGTAACATTAGCATTCTTCACTTCTGGTGATTGCATTTACACTTCAGCAGTCATAAAAGTGGTGTTCATCTGTAAAGTTTATCTTGCGGAACAAAACGTAGAAGTATCATAAACTTTTGTTGATAATGGGAAAATCTCATTGGATTTTTGAGAGGGAACCAGGGCAATGCTAACTTCCATGTCAGCCTCCATCCATCATTGATGCACTCTATTCAGTCAAACAGGTCATCAAATAAAAAAGAACAATGCTTCATTACCAATAGCAGTGCTCTATAGGCTAACATTAGCAACCCCTGCTCCTAAGCTGGCAGTCAGCACTGATATTAGAGGAGTGGTAACAAGTGCAGTAGCTTTACTGCTGGATTTAGTCAAATTTTGGGTGTCACATGTCATCAAAGGAGGGGAATGCAACATGGAAGTGTCAAAATCTGGGACTGTCAGGCACAAATCAGCAATAACAATGTAATGTTAGCCAGCTAGTTTGTTAGCTACCAAGACATTAGCATACTGCTATTACTGCCACTATTAAAAAAAACTGCTTGCTGCACCTTTTTATTGGTGAGGCAACCATTTTGGCTAGCTAAGACTGCCTACTTATTTTCACTAATTAGTGACTAGTTACTAAAATGGACAGGCAGAGGGTAAAGTCATATAGCCTAGCTCTGGGTATCTAGTGACCACGAACACCAGTTTCTCCTCTATTGTTTACCAACTAAAAACTTCCCACCTCTCAAATCATCTGATTGGACAATTGGAAAAAAGCGGATGATGTGGGGCGCTTTTCTGCTCTGAGTTTTTTCAACTTGAGGAGTTCAGAGCGCTCCGGCAAAAACGCCACCTACAGCGCAGAAACGCGAGGCGTGTAACACAAAAAACAGTGATAAAAAGGTTCATTCTCGTTACAAACAATTGCAAAAAACACTTTCTGTGTGATCGGGCCATATGCTTGTTTTAAAGAAAAGGACACTAATACAATGAAACAACATTAAACTAAGATAATATCATACCTTTAAAACCTTTATTAATGAAGAAAATACATTTGTTAGTTTCTTTTGTTGCTCGGAAAGCCATCATGACGATAATCTCTCATCACATCTGGTTTGAAGTGTGCCTTTTGAAGGGCCATGTAGCCGTGACACTTCCTCCTACCCGTAGACGTGAACACGCAAAACAGAGGGCAAAGGGCTAAGTGGTAGGGGCAAAGGGTGCATTACTATAATTGAGCACTGGAATTGGAGCTATGTCTTTATGGCTACAACAGTCATAAACATTTTTTGACTTTGCAATTTTGTGACTTTGAAGGGAGGATGATCGCGACTCATGTGGATGGTGGTTTCAGTTAAGTCAATAGACCAGTGAAAAGACAATATCCCAAACTGAAATACACTGCTGCACTTTCCTGCCAATGCAGAACCATATAAATACACAGTGTTGAGCAACAAACCCAGTGTAATTATACAAAGTAACACCACTGACAGCTCAGGCTGATCTCGACTGCAGCGTTCAGTGTGGGAAAAAACCTTTCGGTCTATTTTTTTCTTCTCCTCTGTGGTTCGCTGCAGAAGTATTATTTTGGAATATGCCTGTGACAAATAGAATGATTTATGGTTACACATTTCATGCCATATATGAATAACAGGCAATCATTTTATTACAGAATGAAACTTGAGAAGACTCAACAAGCCGTGATATCAACTAAGCAAGAAAATCATTCATCAGCTGTTAGTGTTGTTTTATTTGGCACTTCCCTGAGGGTAAGCCACAAAACAGCAATTGCTATCAATCAAAAGATACCTCTGGACGATTATTAAAAGCTGTATTTTTGTATGCAGTGAAGGTGGGAAAACACTTTTTAATTAAATTGGTGTGTTTATAATACAAAGCAGCATGGTTTATGCACTGTCAGTCAGAGATGTCACTTCACTGCGAACATATTTCTCTATGTGGAGCTCTTATTCCATGTTCCACTTGAAAGGGTGAACTAAAGGAAGTGTGCATTAGATACCAAAACAAACAGGCGAGCCACAAACCGTACTGGTATGTGTGCTGTTTGGCGACACAGTCAGTCTTGTGTAGGTCTGTCTGCTGGCCTGGAAGGGGACCAACGCTTTCACATAGTAAACATGTTTTCTTCACACTGGATCTGATTGACTTCACTTTTGTAATGCCCCTGTGCAAAGGAAATGATAGTTGAGAAACTCCTGCGTTTGTGTCACACGGCTCGTCTTGTGGTTTAAAGTAAAAAAAAAAAAGAGAGAGTACACTGAGCTTCGCCAAGTGAAACGACCACATTTTATCCTACAATATTAGCATAAAGAGACTTATAGGGAGCTGTCATCACTGCTTTCCAATATGTCTCCATTTTGGCGATGAAGGGCTCCTTGTATACAATAAATACATATTCATCAACCTTCACTGATAGGAAGTCTCCCCCCGCCCCGGTGGAAACAGTTCAGGACCCGTTCGCAGTCAGGTCAGTAAATAATGGAACATGAAAACGGGCATGTTTTCCACATTTCAGCTGTAATACAGTTTTAAGATGCTGTGAAATTCCTATGAATTGCTTCTTGGCACAACTACACAGAAGAGGCCTGGACCTTTGGCTGCCAGAGGCATATTAATAATGTTGATCATGGGAATGAGACTGAGGCTTGAGACAAGCTGTAGTTATGAACCAATGTGTCATAACTGAGGATCAAAAGTCTTCTAACCTCTCCACTCACCCCGAGACTTCAAGCCCTCTCCCGCTCTCCCTCTCCTTCTCCCCCTTATGGCCTAAGGCTATGTTATTGAGTTGAGGAGCCAAATTGTTTCTCTTTTGTATTGCGAGACTCCATCCTGTCTGTGGGTCTCCAGCCCCCTAAACCACAGTTGGCAGCACAGTCAGCCTGTCTTGAGGAATGCAAGGGGCTTCTAATGGTTACACCCTCACTCACTGTGCTAGGAGCGAGATCACACACTGCTCTCCCTCACTCTCTTTTTCTCTTTCTCTCTCTCACACACACACACACACACACACACAAATATGCTCGCAAACAAACATGCTGACCCACACAAATGTGCACATGCTGTACTGTATGCACACAGGGACAGAAACACACACAGGCAGGGACAGAGTCGCTCAGTCTATGAGCTGCGGATTATAGCCACTCCTGTTCTTTGAACAATAAGCCACCGCCATTAAAGGGGTCACAGTGATAGTGGGACACCACTCCCTCCCCTCCAATATCACAAGCCATAATCTGGGTCCAGACTGGCTGTCTGAAGTCAGACTCCTTTCAGCTCACGGTAGCTAAATGTCATGGAGGTCAGTTAGACCCACAGTCCCTCCTACGGACTTTTACACGACATATAATCACCTCATGCAACTTTTTTCCCATGTCGAGGCCTTGTGATGTCTAAATATATTTCACATGTTTATAACATGATGCAATTTGTCATTTGGACACTATTCTTTGGCAGCTCAATATACAAATAATCTCATAAATGTTGTTCCATTGAAAATTGAGTGACATAAATAGTGATTAAGCCCTGGCTGGCTCTGTTTAGCCCTGCACTAGAAACCTGGCTAATGAATACCACTTGGCTACCGCTAGAATTCTGGCATCGCAAATATCATCCTACTTTCCTTTGCATTTGGTATTCCACATGGGACTGTATTTCTCATGCTAACAACCACTGCAACATGCCCTAGCAATTCAGAGATCACACGCTAATGCCTACTTGTCCCCAATTACACCAAACACTGCTGGGCTCTGCTGCTGCCCTTTGAAAAGGATCTGCTTTGTATTAAATATATTTACACTTGAAAACATCTCGAGAGAAGGCGAAGGAGAGCTTGCCCTCGTCGACAGAAGGCAGCGGTGTGTAGAATACTAATCGGGCCCTCAGTGCGTTTGATGCTGGTGTTTGATGTTTTCCAAGGATCCATGCAGAGGCCAAACCCCAGAGAGAAAGATGGAGAGAAACAGAGGGAGAGACCAGACTGCTGAGACGCAGACTTCGGGGGTCTTTGGAGGGACTGAGAGAGAGTTTACATTTTCTTCCTGGGGATGGTTTTATTGTTTTGCCCATCTGCGTCAGCCACATTAACATCTATTGTCTTAGCCTGTTGTGAAACGAAGGGGCATTTCTGGACTGCTTTTTTTATACCACCTTGTATAAAACTGTGGTCCAGAGTCTGACAGCAGGATAATAGTCAGGAATGTAGTCTGGCTGAAGGCGACTCTTTAGCGTTTATGAAGCTTATACTGTATAGACAGGCATACGGTTGAGTTTAAGTACAAAATGGCAGAATTCTTTTACGCTTGAGCTGAAGTTTATCCACATAAAGAAATGGAGAACTAAACTGGCAAAACAAACCCACCTCAAGTTTAGCTGCGCGGGAGCTTTTGATCACATCACATGATCTCTTTGTTTGCCAGTTGTCCTGAAATTGTAGATGTTGAGATTTCCGGTTGAGGTTCAACATTCATTCCTGATCTTGAAAACAGCATTTGACGAAGCGTCATTGCCTCAAGGTCCATTTAGTAAGTGGTGTGGTGCTTTTGATCATATCACATGATCTTCATCAGCAGAAAACAAACGTTTATCCACACCAGTGGTTCCCAACTGGTGGATCGCGGTCCAAAAGTGGGTTGTAGATCCATTCTGAATGGACTGCAAGTGACTCACCAACATGTCAAGTTTGTGAAAAACACACTTTGTTTGAAGATACAGTGAATTTCCGGCGCAGAGTTTTTATTTTGAAGTGTCATTTCCTGCTGTAGAGTGACTGAACAACAGGCAGCTACTTGACAGAGATAGAAAACTAGCACAACAACATGGCTAAACGCAAGTACATTGCTGAATGTATTAAACTGTGTGGACCAGTTGGGAACCGCTGATATGTACTATATGTGTATTTGTCTGTTTAATCTGCTTTGTGTGACACCAGTGACTCAGAGGTCCTAATGATAAAAGTAACCTCTGATTTATTAAAGAACTGTAAAGCTGGAATTACGTTTCTGCTGAGTTGCATAAAAATTCCTTTGTAAACTTCACGGTGAAGGGTGTTGCACATCAATCAAGCTGCACTTACTATTTTTTTGCAGTGTGTTTTGTAAAACATGGCACTGCTACGTAGTTCTTTTCATGCGCACCAGAAGTGATAGGTTTTACAGTATGTCAGCCAGCTAGAGCTGAAGGCTGTAGACATTAAAATATTGAATCACGTTAGCTTTGTTTCGTTTTTATTGCCTTGGCACTGCTTTTCATTTTGTTTTCTCAATGCTTTATCTGCATGTAAGTGATTCTGATTATGGCTTCTGACACTATGTATGTTTATAGTTTGAAATAAACATTAAATAAAAATAGAAGGCAGGATAGACCATAGTGAGGGAGCAGCAGCTTGGAGTATGGCTATGATGGAAAATCCTAAGAAGCCTCCAAGAAAAATTTTGGAGTGCATGTTGGGGATAAAAAAGAAACTTGGCGTTCAGGTGAAGGATACAAGTCATAAAAAGGACTGAAAGAGAGCGCTCCTGGAAGAGGGGGAGATGAGCTCAACTGCAGGCATACGTCATAAACACACATTGACAGTGTTTGTGTAATTACTCTGACTGCCAGAGGGGGGAAACAAAAGTTCCGCGCTCCAGCTTTAAAGGCTCAATTTTAACAGTTCCTCATGTTCGTTTCTTTTGATCAAACTATTCATGTACTGCAGTTTGGTCAGCTACTCTTACACTTAGTTTGGATTGTGATTTGAGTAAAAACTACTTTGTCAACTATAAGACTTTGTTATTTATGACATAATTATGGTATCCTGTACTCTGGGTTTCACATGCCGATATAATTCCCATTTACCACCGAATTTAATCTGCATTTTCCTTTGACAGAGAGCTCAAAATGATGAGATGGATAGCATTAACAAGCATATTAAATCATCCAAAGACAAGGAGGATGCCAAGCCACTGGACAAGCCTGAACAGTAAGAGCCAAACCTACCTTCTGCGCAAAATTCATTACACGAGAGGTGTGTCATTAAACAGATGTGTTATGGTGTCTGATCTTGTGCCTTCATCAGGTTTCTACTCCAGTTATCCCAAATCCCCAACTTCTCTGAGCGAGTGTTCTGCATCCTGTTTCAGTCAACTTTCCATGAATGTATCACCTCAATCCTCCGTAAAGTAGAAATCCTTCAGAGAGTGTGCAAGGTGAGCCACTGGCCCTCTTCTCGCTTCATTTTCCTTTCTGTCACTCACTTTAACCTTCATGTCTTCATCGTGTGTGTGTGTGTGTGTGTGTGTGTGTGTGTGTGTGTGTGTGCACCAGACTCTCGAGAGTGGTAAGTGTGTATTTCAGGTGCTTGGCCTAGTGCTGGCTTTTGGCAACTTCATGAACGGAGGTAATCGGTCCCGAGGGCAGGCCGACGGCTTCACCTTGGACATCCTGCCAAAACTGAAGGACGTTAAGAGCAGTGTGAGTCTGTGTGTTACGGCTGTGAAAGCAAACATCACTCACTCTACAAGAGCAGACACTCAATTAGGTGTTATTCACAAGCAAACAGGAGACTGGAACACCTAAAGGAGACAAGCCTGTGTAATTTACGAGCTCACACAGAACACGCTTTATTCTGTAATTCACATTATACTAGAGAATAAGTGGTGTGGGAAAATGGTGACTCTAAATGTTGATCTGGTCTCAGTTTTGAAATTGTCCCATCTATGGTGGAGCCCAGAGCTCAGAGTCCAGGAGTTGAAAGGGACCTTCATTGCTGCCAAACATAAGGACCATGGCTGTGCAGATTTAGAGGAGAGGCCTTTCTGTTTACTGTTCTTATTCAATATCTCAACGGGCTCAGCATGCCCTTGGCACTGCCATATAAGGACACAGTGGTTTGTGTTTTTGTGGTGGTGGACCGGGTAAGGTATCCATAAAGAACATCAAACTTTCCACCAACTCTGAGTTATGACAGCCAGCCCAGCATAGTCATGTTTTGTTGTATTGCTCCTCCAATGCCATGATTTATCCCCAACTTCTGTGACCGCTGTCTTTATTCTTGTTTGCCACGCACAAATTAAAACGTCCTGCTCCAAAATGATTAAATTAATAAATAAAGGGGTTTATTTATTTGGATCTTTTTCTTTCTTTCAGGATAACTCCCAGAGTCTTTTGTCCTACATTGTTGCTTACTATCTAAGGCACTTTGATGAGGTATGTTTTGGTTCCTGTTTATTTGAATCACTTTTCTGTTTTAGTCTGATTTGCTTAGAAATCCTTCCAGAGCTCTCTTTTCATCTCCTTTCTTGCCAGAGGATACCGTGGCTTATCCTTTATCAAATTATTTATTTTCTCTTTCCTCATTTACGGCAGAAACAAATCTCTCTCCTTCCTTGGCTCTCGCTCTTATAGTTCTCTTTCTGTCTTTCACTCTTCATCTCCCGCTCTGGCTCTGCTTTGGTCTGGGTTCATTCAAACCTGCAGTCTGTTCATTGGCACAGCATCCAAAGGAGCGCTAGTGTAAATAATTAGGTTCTCCAGATGAGATGAACTCAGTAGAGTGCTGCTTGCCAAAATCAACCTGCATGACATGGCTCTAGCACTCATAATGGCCTTGTAGTAACTCTGATGGAGAGAATTGCGGTATACTTTCTGCACTGAGCTTAATGGTTATTATCTGCTGTAGTTTCTGCCATATCTTTGCTGGGATGTTTGGACTGCTGATAAGAACATGAAGGGCTCTGAAGACATTTATTTCAATCTTGCCTGGTGTGTACAGTATATACTAGAGAGGCCCTCTCGCATTTGAGGAAGATTGACTTTGACACTGGTGTGTGTGTTTTTTGTGCTTGAATGTGTTTTGCGCTTTACCAGGATGCAGGCAGAGAGACGTGTGTCTACTCTCTGCCTGAGCCCCAGGACCTTTTCCAGGCCTCCCAGATGAAGTTTGAGGACTTTCAAAGAGATCTGCGCAAGCTGAAGAAAGACCTCAATGGTATGATCGTCAGCCTGTGTTGCACAATTTTCCCTCTGTTTGAGCACACCCAAAACCTTTAAAGGTTCAGTGTGTAGGATTTAGGGGTATACTGTATATAGCAGAGATGGAATATGATATAAAAAGTATATGTTTTAGTATCACTTGAAAATAAGAATTGTTGTGTTTTTATTACTTTAGAATGAGCTGTTTATATCCACTTAGGCAGCGGATCACCGTAGCCCAAAACAGACAAACCAAACACTGGCTCAAGACAGGGCCATTTTTGCGTTTTCGTATCTTCGCGTCAGCCATCATTGTTAGTTAACCCTTCACAATGAGCAGTGTCAGAAAAACTTTCATTCATTCATTCATTTTCCTTAACTGCTTATCCGGTTGGGGGTCGTGGGGGTGCTGGAGCCCTTCCCAGCTGACATTGAGCGAGAGTTGGGGTACACCCTGGACAGGCAGGGCTGATAAATAGAGACAGACCATCATTCATGCTCACATTCACACCTTTGGATAATTTGGAGTCACCAATTAACCTAATGTGCATGTCTTTGGACTGTGGGAGGAAGCCGGAGTACCCAGAGAAAACCCACGCTGACACAAGGAGAACATGCAAACTCTGCACAGAAGTTTGGGATTCGAACCAGGAACCATCTCTTGCTGTGAGGCGACAATGTTAACCACTGCGTCACCATGGCGCTCTGTTAGAAAAACATTAGTTTGTAAAGTGGAACTGCTTTATTCAGTGTTTTTACCCGTTGAAATCACTGGGTCCATTTGTTTTGGAGAGGAAGAGACCTCTGTGGATAATTAGACTCCAAGTAAAAACCTCCTGAACGTCTTACCAAGTTATCGGAGTAAAAAGCTGAGCACACATTAGCAGGGTTCATCTCTGACAAGCCAAACAGAGTAGGAGACACACTGATTTGTAACGTGAAACAACTTAATTCAGTGTTACCAGTTTAAATCACATTGTTTGCTTTGGCGAGGAGGACACCTCTGCAGACAGTTTGGCTCCTGCTGGAAACCTCCTGAACAACTAACACCAATGGATTTCTAACCAGGAGAAGTTTCGGCTGGTTGCACTCTGCTCTCCTCACCAATGGACACCACTAAATCCCCTTAAATCTTACACACTGCTCCTTTAAACTGCATATTTACAACAAGCTTGCTAGGTAGTAAACTTGGCTATTTCATATCTTGCAAATTATGGCAGGTGTCATATCATGTTTATGATACAATCACATGGAAATTTATGAAGCAGTAGATTAAGTATTAATCCATGCATGTATCTGCAAGCACAATGGAAAATGATTTTAAACCTGACCAGCTATGGTCATGTGTGGATGGTAGAGGCGGGTCAACAGAGAGATAGCATCTGTTTGTTGTACAGACGAGCTAACCAGAAGCAGATGTGACTTGTCAGATGTAGACTCCTGTTGGACCTGGCGTGCCTTTACTGTCCTCATGAAATAAGGATCAAAATATAGAAGGGGGAGGACGGGCAAGGTCAGGGAACTTCCACTACCTGTGTGCACTATCAAAGGTTCAACAGCTATTCAGTGAACTGGAGGAGGCTCTCCTGGAGCTCTGAATCGCCTCACCCTGCAAGCTGCAAACCTCCAACACGCAACAAGGAGGCTGCTTTTGAAGAGAATTTCAGAATAGTCATGCATGTCTCTGTGCATGCTGTGCACTCTACCCAGGAGGGTTCTAAATGTGATTCATGGGTGGACTGATTCGGTTAATGGCTGACTCTTTGACTCTTTCATTCATTCATTTTTTTCATACTTTCAATCATCAGTCAATCAGTTCCTGAACCTATACATGTGGTTTCTCTATTACATAACTTTTCCATGACTATACACTTTCTACCAGCCGACCTTTTAATGTCATAAACATATCATTATTATCGGTGAAACTTTTTATCACCAACATTTTGTCCCCAATAAACAACAACTTAAGAGGGAAAAATACTTTTGTGGGATTCAAAAGCCAAGAATTTCCATTGAACTATGGTCACAATTATGTAATCGCTCAAAGAAGTCAAAACACAATAAAACTAGAGTCACAGGGTGAGAGTATTAGTTCATGTTGCATTTTGGTTTTAAACATAGATACAATTAGTAAACATATAAAAGAGGCTTATGGAAAAATCTGGTCAAAAATGAACAAGGTATGTTATTGCAAATCAAGACGTCAGGAAAAATGTATGGAAATTGGATTATGCTTGACATGCCAAACTGATTGATTGAGTAAAAGGAGTCCTAATGAATGAGGCAGTTGGGAAACACTCCCTTTCATTACCCTGTCTCAAGTCACTCAGCACTTGGAACACTTTCCAAGGACTGAAGTGCCTACAGGAGGTAAAAAATGACAAATGTGTGTGTGTGCACACGTGTATGTGTGTGCTTGCAGTTTGATCGACAATTCCCCAAACCCGGTCTGTTCTCTATCATGTTTTATGCATCTTTGCTGCTAAACCAATCAGGTGCCTGATCCGTGCTGCCAAATATTGTTTTTCCTCTGCCATAATGATTCTTTAGGCTGTTCATTATTTGCAATTCATAAAGATGGAGTTGCTGGCAGGGGAAATGAACTTGCGTCTGCTTCGACCCCAGTGGCAGTGGCACATGCTGACCGTACATAAATACATCATCACATGCTATACCTGCAGACCTCTTCATTACCTAGCCGAGCCAGCTGAGTGCTCTAGCAGACACGGGCTTCGATGACAGTTCCCAGAGGGGGGTTCCGATAGGTAGGCGGTGCAGAAATGGCCTTGGCTGGCTCGAAGGACATCAGTAAGCAACACAGTGGAGAGAACTCGCTGTGTACCTTTTTCGTTATGGCACCATATGGTCTATGAATTACCACTTGCCCAGTCTCGACCTCCTCATTCCCTTAAGCGCCTCATGGCCTCTCCACCTCTAAGGCACTTGAGCAGAGTTTGTGTATCCGTTATGTTTGCAGATAGAGCGTGACGATAAGTTCCCCCCGGGATCAGACCGCAGGCCTTCCTGGTTTCTGGGGGTGCCTTATTAGTCATTATGGGTCATTATGTCTTTGCCGACACTTATTCAGCAGAATTTGGCAGAGATTTATCAAAACAGACTCAACCGGGGCAGAGTGCACTGTAGAGTTTGTAGTCACAACACAACGCTGGATAACTTATTGTTACTCTGAGAGACTTCATCATGATCATCTCTTGTTGTTTCAGCATGCTCAGCTGAGACCGAGAAAGTGTGCAAGTTGTCGTCTGAAGAGAACCTGCAACCCTTTAAGGACAAGATGGATGAATTTCTCAGCCAAGGTGAGCCTGTTTTACGAATCAATTGAAGTTGATGGTTGATAAAACTTTCACTAGTCTCATTAAAGGATATTCTGTATTTTGAAAAACAACAAACAAGTGTTGTCTGTGTAGCCAAAGCTTATTGCTTTGTGCCATAGGCCTCCATTGTTTTCCTAAAGCCACTGAAAACATATCAGTGAGCCGCACTGTTGCGTTGGGTAACGTGTTCCTTCATAACCCTGAACATGGGCACTGTAGTTTATTTTGAGTCCTATAGCCACTGTTCTATTTACTTTTATTTGAGTAACAGCTAAAAACTTAAGTGTCAAGTTTATTCAGCCTTCTTATTCTGGCAACAGTCATGGCAGCAGGTTTTATGTTTTCGTCTGTCTGTCTTGTTCTCATGAACGCGATATCTCAGGAACGCCCTGAGGAATTTTCTTCAAATTTGGCACAAACATCCACTTAGACTAAAGGATGAATTCGATTTTGGTGGTCAAAGGTCAAGGTAACTGTAACCTTACAAAGTAACTCAAAAAAGTAAATAATTCAAGAATGAATACGCTAATTAGGACAAAATTTTACACAAATTTATGATAGAATAAAATGCTGTGATAAAAATCATATGAAAAGGTTAAAGGTTAACTTGCACTTGAGGACACAGGGTCTCAGGAGGATATTGAGTCTGGACAGACATGGATGTAAACTGCAACTTGATAGGTTGGCGAAGGCAAACAGCTGCAAGGTGGTAACGTTTAGTTTAGAGAATCAATGTATGTGTTAGTTTCTGTCTTTTCATGAGATTTGTTGGCAAGAGGAAAATTGTAGAATATAGCCAGCCTTATCCTTTAAATATGATGAAATAGGTGATGGTCAGACTGTTTTGAACATATGGTTTGCTCTTGTGTGTTACCATCAGGAGTTAAAACTTAAAGACGCAAATAATTTATTCCTCCTGATTTAAAAAAGTATTCTGCACTGGTGCACCCTCAGCATATCTAAGCTGAAAATGCATCTGTGGTGTGAGAGTACGTGCAGCAGCTCATCAGTCAGAATAATGTAAGTCCTCTATGTCTGCAGACACATTTCCAAATCTGTTTCATGCAGTTTTTCTGGTTGATATACACACACACACACAAGGGTTCACTGAGTGTTGTTTCCATAGGGACGTCTGTTTGTACCGCAGTGTATTGAATAACTCACTGTTATTGTTTCAAGTATTCCTATCTGCTTTGAGGGATTTTGACTGCACTTGGTAGCTGGCTCCTTTATCTCAATCTCTACCTTTTTATAAAACAGAGTACACCTTGCTTTGCCTCAAAGGAAGATTTTGGATGGCCTAAAGTGAACCTGTCTTGCAGTCTGTTAAATTGACTGCAGACCACAGAACTGGATGCCTGAGAGGCTGGAATAAAACTGACTTGTTCGGTACCTGATCCTTTTCACTTAGTGCTCTTGACGTCATGACTTGTTTTTGTCATACATTTATCCTTTTTTTCTGCTGTTAAAAAATTTCCCTCAGTTCCTTGTCTTTATTTTTCCACTCTGTCTGCTGTCCTTTCTAATAACAAGGTCTTTTTTCTGTCAGAGGAATGAGAGATTAGAAGCACCCTGTTGCCTCTTTGACCTCGTCTCTCTTTCCATCACTGCTTCACTCCTATTAGGAAATCAAATAAACCTTCACAGCGAGGTGTTTACTAAGAGGGCTGTTAAAATGATGATGATGAAGTGATTGTAAATGATGAGCTTCCTCTTCCTTTGCCCATTTTATTCCGACAGAACTCTAAAGCCATGCTAGTGGCTCTGTGAGGCTGTATGCACAGCTGTGCACTGAGCTAAATGCTAATGTCAGCATGCTAAAAATGACATTGCTAACATGCTTATGTTTTACAGGTATAGTGTTTACCATGGTTACCATCTTAGTCCAGCGTGTTAGCATGCTAATATTTGCTACATAGCACTAACAGTTGAGGATGATGGGAATGCTGTTAGTTTTCGAGGTAGTTGGTCATAAATTACAATACTGGACAATTCAGAAATTCGATGAAAAGTCTAAGAATCACCAAAGTTCATCCTAAGCTGAAAAGGAATGTTTGCAACAAATTTCGTGGCAGTCCATCTAATGGCTGTTGAGACATTTCACTCTAAACAAACTGTATAAAAGAAGTGAACATAGCCACTGTGATGTCCGAATGGAGTTTTTCTTGGGCAGTCAGAAGTGACCTTATTTGGATGAGAGGGTGGAGCTATGGAGGAGTGAGGGGCGAATATGATTGAGAACCTGAGGACACTGCCGTGGTAGCGACTTGTCAATCAGAGGTCAGCCATGCCCTAAAGCATACCCTGCTTTATCTTTTATTTCACTCTAAATGGGACCATAATTTACCAAATGAAGATCATGTTGTCCTGGAGAAGATGTGACACTAGCAACTGAGACCGTAAGTCTATTAGGATACTATTTCCTCTGGTAATAAATCAAGTGAGACATAGGGTCACTGCCATGTATACAGTCAGACTTCTTTTTGCATTCAGTAGAGTTGCCCCCTACTGGCCACTAGGAAGAATGCAGGTCTAACAGAACAGAATAGAATAGCTATACTGTCATTGTATAAGTGCAAGGACCTTGAATGCAACCTCCTCAGTGCAAAAATAGGTCAAGAAAGAGCTAATAAAAAACACTGACAAACAATATAGTAAAAAGTAAAAGTAAAACACTAATAAATATTACACCTTTGCTCTTACCGGAGTCCTTAGTCCTGTCATGCTGGCGTGCTGTGTGGCCTGCTAGCTCAATAGCGTGTCCGGAATGAGTGAGTGAAGCCAGGTCTCTGTGAATAACAGAATGCAACTGTCCTTGACGATCTTGTTTGTTGCAGTCTGCAGCCTCAGCTCATCCAGCTTATTGGCAAGGGACCTGGCATTGGTGAGAAAAATGCTAGGAAGCGGCGGTTTGTGTGGCTGATTGCGTAGTCTCGCCAGCGGGCCGGCTCTGCAGCCTGGCTTTTGCTTCCTGTCCCTGCGCCGCCTCCATCTCTTGCTGCGGGGATGGTGATCCACAGAGAACCCAAGGTCCTGGCTATGTCCGCTGGAATCTTGTGAGATTGGAGCAACTCAGTTGTAACATGCTGCTCGCTCTGTTATCCTATCTTTAGGAGATTGTGCCTGCTGTAGATGTTGTTTGCCCAGCAGCATGTCGTCAGAAACATGTACAACATAAAAACATAAAAAAACAGCCACCAAAGCACCAAATGAGAGAGCACTGAGTAGCTGCATCTATGCGCACCGCCATCTTGTGCACATCGTTTGAAGGCGCCAATGTAAAAGAAGGCGCTTTTGCATTGGCTTCACTTTTCAGACCCAGTGAAAACCCCTTGACCATAGACTATAAAAATAATGCATGTAGCCACTGTGTCAACACCCATTGGTTTTTGGACTCACATTTTGAAGCCTTGAGTTAAGCATTTTGGCCGTCGCCATGTTGGATTTTTGAAGCCAGAAGTGGCCAAATTTGGACGAGAGGGTTGAGCTCTGTAGAAACAAGGGGTGAGTCATAAACTGTGGTTACTTCTGTGTAACTTTAAGGCTTAATAAAACTTATATGGGTGAGTTATATAAAATTCACCTCCCGTACAGTTGTCATGAATGGGGAAATTCACTCTGAAGACCAAAAATGTTTCAATGTGGATTACTCACTTTTGGAGCCAGCCGCAAGAAGCCATTTGAGGAAGCGCAGGTTTTGGCACGTTGGCTTAATTTGCTTTTGACTCAGAACCACAAATATTAACCTCATGCTGGTGCTAGATGAGAAGTTTCGTGCCAATCCATCATGTAAATGTGAGATGTTTCACTGGATAAATAGAAACTTTGAGGTGCTCTAGATGCTAGATGAAAAATAATGATTACCAAAGTCATTAGGATTCATCATCTGGGCACCATGGATGTCTGTACCAAATTTCATTGGAATCCATCTTGTAGTTTCAGAGATATTTCAGTCTGGACCAAAGAGGCTGACTGATGGGCCAATATTGCCATCCCTGCAGTGCCATGCCACTAGCATTTTAAGTTGTGAGGGAGGCAAACAGCTACTACTACGTTTTTGTTCTCAATATTGTTAGGCAAAATCCACTGAAAATGTAGTCGTGTTTATCCGTCATGTCCACCAGATGTCACACAGACATGCTTCTTTCCCCTCCATAATCTGACATCTACAACAATATTGGGATATTGCGTTCCACTTCAAAGGTGTAAGACTTAGTTTGTTATGCTTGTTTTAACATAACAAGCCAAATGTCATTCTTTTTGTAGCATAGGCTTTGACCTTGGCTACATTCAGTTGGCTGTGACCAATCTTTGTGAAGGACCCCGGTTCACAGGCCTCTCTCCCAACTGCTTTTGTATTCAGATGAGAGTATAATATATAGCATATGTTCTTCCGCGGTAATGCTCACTGTCCATTTTAAAGGAAGTCTGCAGATGAAAGCATCTCTCCCCATTTCCACCCCTCTCCTTTTCCTTTCTCCCTGTGTTTGAGAGAAATATGGGGGCTCTCTCTTTGATGCAAATGACGAGGTTTTTCCTCTGAGAGCACAATGTAAGCACCGTAACATGGACATGTGACTCAGAAGGCTCCAGACGGGATTCTTGGGGTTCCTCCACTGCGGCGGTGAAAAAAGAACAACAGCCAAATGTCTTATTTTTGTTATTTCTGTAATTTCTAAAAAGCCCGGGGTTAAACTGTTTCTGGCTCCACAGTTTAAACCGCTTTTGTTTATTTTCTGACCATGAAACTAACCACAGAATAACAGTGGGAGCGGACTTGTTGGAGCTCGGCTGTTTGGTCTAGCTCGATTTTCCCCGCTCGCTTCACAAATTCTCATGCATGCAGGCCTTTGATGGAGTCACTGTGACTAGCGAGAGAGCACTGGCCATGTGATAATCTGTTTCTGATGGACATAAAGATTAGTCAAGACTGATGTCTCCAACTCTGCTGCTTAGGATATGAAATCATGTAGCCAGATCATTGTTAAGATCATCATATATACCGCGTTATGGTAAAATCACACATTAAATAGACATGTTGATCTGTATCATGTCGACCCATATGATGTAATAACAGAACTGACATATTTAACTGATATTACTCAAGATATTCTTTAATTTTTTGTTATAAAAACAGTGTTTATCAGTTCAGTCATCGTCTCCCACAATACCACATCGTCTAAAGCTCCTCTCACACATGCAGTCTATCCCTGAACTGCTCAGGAGCATTTCCTGCATGGGGTTGTGTGTAAATGGGGGCAGGGGTCGATATTCAGGAAGAGCCTTACTGCCAATTTCCAACCTCAAGACCTTGTAACATTCAGGAAAAATGCCATTACGGCCACGAGTGTCATGCTGTTTGTCATGCACACACGTCAAGTTCACACGCATTAAGTTTGCATTCACTGGTCAACTAAAACTATAGAATTAAAGGATGTTTTGCTGCTTTAGTAGCAATATACAAAGAAAAACATAAAGACTACCGCCGGGAGCTACCAACATCTTTAGCATTGTCGCCTCACAGCAAGATGGTTTCTCGCTCGAACCCCAAGGTGGGGGAGCCCCTCTGTGTGGAGTTTGCATGTTCTTGCTGTGTCAGCGTGGGTTTTCTCCGGGTACTCCAGCTTCCTCCCACAGTCCAAAGACATGCAGGTTAATTGGTGACTCTAAATTGTCCGTAGGTGTGAATGTGAGTGTGAATGGTTGTCTGTCTCCATATGTCAGCCGTGTGATAGTCTGGTGACCTGTCCAGGGTGTACTCTGCCTCTCACCCAATGTCAGCTGGGATAGGCTCCAGCCAGTGACAAGCACTTAAAGGGTTATGTCCCTCTGATAAAAGACACTTTCATGGTGATCTGTAATATGTTTTGCATTTACGCCAAAAACATCACTTGTCTCGCAAACTTCTCGAATATTAAATACATTACAAGATAACTGGCAGCGGACGGAAACAGCTCTTCCACAGCGCACACGTGCATCCGGTCTCGCCCCATCTTCTTCGTCTTCTGTTAAGTTTTATGGAAGTTGTCATCCACAAGTGTTGCTTTACTGCCATCTGCTGGCCTCACCCTTGCACCATTTATTCCGCTACGCCATGGCAATACGGAAATGTTCCTGAATGTAGTGCATGTGTTAATGGTGAAGACTACTAGTGGTGCTTCAGGGTTATCCCATTAATTTACTGGGAACTACGCATGACAGAGTTTTAACAGAAGCAGATGAGATCATAGTTAATCATACTGAATTCATATTGAGTTGTTCAGCAAAAAGTTTATCGAAAGGGTCGACGTTTTTCTATTTTAATTGATTTTCAGTTTTTCTAGAAAATAGATTTTACACGACTCAGAATTTTCCAGTTCAGTATTATAGTAAATGATAAGTAGCGTCCTAAAACATCTTTCCCAAAGGAACAAAGCCCTGATATTAAGATGCCTCTCCCAAGCCCTTTTCCTATTATTTCTCAATTTGTCATCATTTATTGATGAGCCATCAGCAGAGAGAGAGAGACGCAGCGTGATTTAGCACTGTGGAATGGTAAAGCACAGCGCTGGTCTCAGCGGGTTCGTCTGAGATCTTTAGATGTGGCTCTGGCTTCAATTACACATAGCAACCAGATATTCCCGGGATAAGAGCAGAACACAGATTTGTGCCAGGACAGATTCTCCGTCCCATCTACTGTCACGTCTGTCTTGGAAAGCCATGAGGAGGGCCATAGGTCATTTCTGATCATTTGACAGTTTAAGGCAGCAGCAGCTTACAGATAATTGACCTTGAGGGGTCAGCGAAGCGGTGTGGGAGAGAATGCAATGTCTAAGATAAAGACCAGGGAAAAAAATACAGCTGGATTGACTCTGCTATGATATATTTGAAAATGGATCTGAAATTTGATAAGTAGTAACCTGCAGCGTTCCGCTGACTGAGGCTGTCACATTTCACTGCTGTTCTCTTATATCATAATTTACATCCCAGTCAAAATGATCCTGATGGCCCACAGAGATAAATGTTGTGGCCTGCTGGAAATATGTCCTAATGTGTACCATGGTGTCCAACTCCCAGTTTTCTTACCCTCTCGCTGTCTCTCTTTCACTCTCTTACACCTCTCTCACACAGTCATCTGTCTCCATTCGACGTTACACTGCACAAAGAAGCACTTGTCCTGCGAGCTGCACTACTCATTTGTCAGTTGTGCAACAGCCGACAATCCAACACTTAATAACCCGGTGGCACAGCGCTGACCTTAAAGATGCCTGTTGATTTAAGTGATGGTGACATGTGGAATCCTCCTATGTACATGTTGCACTGTGGGTGAAGGATGTATTTTCTGATGTAACAGGAAATCCTGAATCGGTCCTAATCCCTAATTTAATCCTGTATTTACTTATGCACAGCTCTTTCCTTTTATCAAAACGTGCCTTCTTTTACAGCCAAAACCGAACTGGAAACACAAGAGAAGCAGCTGGCAGACACTCAGAAGATGTAAGAGCTTTCTTTTTCTTTAAACATCTTCCTTCACCTTAAACACAAACGCACTCCCCTCTGTTCCATTTCAGGGGTTTTGCATTTGATCTTTTCTCAAGCGTCAAAACAGCGATCACAGTTGTGAATTTGAAAGCAAAGTCAGCACAGGATAATGCAAGCCAATCCAGTTTAAAGTGATATATTCTCACTGCAGTGAAGAAATATAATCTGGCTGCTTTGTCAACATTTAGGAGTCCTGGTTCCTTCAGTTACATGGAAGGTGCAGGCCATCATGCCAGGCCTTCTGTAGACGGGAGGCCCCCTGTGCGGTGTCTGTGTTGTTTATCTAAGCGGAGCGAGAGTAGACAGCCTTGGCTCCAGGCTTCTGTTACTGCTGGCTAGGAATGTGTTCCTATAGCACACTCCAAACAAAGAGACCCCAACCTGTCCACTGTATTGATCCACTGCAAATGGCCGCCACATTTAACACTTTAGCATGTGTCATCCCCTGCCGTACACACGCTCTCCTGTTGCTCGATCTGTCTTTGTCTGCTTGTTGAACATCTTTTTTCCTTCCCCTCTTTCCTCACCCATGCTTACACATACTGTGCAGTATGTGCGTGTATGTGTACACAAACTTACACTGAGGCTTATTCACATGAGGGAGAGGAGTGGCAAAACTAAACACTATATATTAGATGTATTAGAGTTTTATTTTTAGTCCTGGAATTTAATCTGTAAGAAAAATCCGAACGCTGCTTTAGAGGCAGTAATTCCATTTTGTGTGCTCTGTTCTTTTCTAAAATGCACAGTCATCATTGGTTTGTGTTTTTTACGTTACTCTACTATTAAATCTCTGAAAAAGCATATTATTCCAAGATTAACTTTCATATTTTGCATATTTGCTCAGCACGGCCAAGTTTCACAACAATCAGTGTAGGTTTCTGGAATTTCATGTTGTAATAGTTTGGTCTTGAAGTAATGTTTTTGTTCTCTTTCCTCAGCTTCTTGGAGTTGTGCGTGTCCTTCTCAGTTAAACCCAAGGCAGGAGAGAAAGAAGTCTCTCCCAACACTTTCTTCTCCATTTGGCACGAGTTTTCCTCTGATTTTAAAGATCAATGGAAAAAGCAGAATAAGCTGATGTTACAGGAGAGGTAAGAATATGATGACGAGTTTCCTGTTTCAGAATGCGACATTATACTTGAAACCTTCTTCTGACTGAACCTACTGGCCCTAAAATCTTTCATTTTTTCTGTGTCTTTGGGAACAGTTCACCACGCTCTGACCTTTAAAATGTCATTACAGATACACTAATGTTCCTACATTTAGATGTTTCCCCAAGCCAGAGTTCCCGAACCATTAATAACTTGCAGTACATCTCGTGTTCACTGAAGATCCTATCAGATTCATTCAAATTCAGGAAGGGAAAAGAGGTTAAATGACCCAAATCTTTGTCCTCACCCCAGTAATGAAAAGAACACATGCAGCATCCAGTTAGCTTCCAGTGGTTTGATGAATATAAAGATAATGTTGCATATGTCAACAAAAAGCAAATTGGTCCATTATGCCAAATGAAGATTGGATTGTGATATGTATTTGTAAAAGAAGCAAAATGTCACAAGCTTTGCTTGTTCAGTAGGAAAGAGTAAAAACACATTTGAAAGCATTAACTCTTTGCCCTTTGCCATCGGCAATCATCCCAGTTCTCTCTCTGCTGGTTTTTCAACCCAGTCGCCAGAGATAGAGTTGGCATTGTTCATTTCTGCAAACTAAGTATATGTTACATTTGTACGTTGTTATATAGCAGATACGTTGAAACTTTAAGTCTCTTTACCTTTGAAGAAGTAGTTTAGGTGCAAAAGCACCTGGTTATAGTTCAAAAAAGATCATGTTGTGACTTAAAATACCCAGTTTTGGTGGCACTATTCCAGCTGAAAATGCAGTGATGTCTGGGTATAAGAACAAGACACTTTTCTGGTCTCTATCCCAGGATTGCAGCAATATTTCTGTTAAAAAACAACCTTTGCAGGGTGCCCAGTAGCTCAGTGGGGAGAGTGGGTACCCCATGGTTAGATTCCAGCCTCTGGCCCTTTGCTGGGGGCAGGTTGTCCCCTCTCTCTCCCTCCTTCACGCTTATTCTATTCTGTCTTATAAAGACATAAAAAAGCCATAAAATAATCTTAAAAAAAATTCTGTTAGTGGCACCATCTTGTCAGGAAAAGCAGCAATGCCCCACTAAAAACTACTGCTTTACATGGCACTATCTCCAGTAGAAACACAGCTAAGGGTTGATTAAAACACCCAGTTTGGTGCCACCTTTGCTGCAAAAAATGCAGGAGTGTATCACTACAAAACACCCAGTTTGGGTGCCACAATCACCTCTGGAAATGCCATCGTGCCTTGGTGGCAATATTCCAGCGGAAAATGCAGTGATGTCTCAGTACAAAGACAAAAAAGACACTTTTCTGGTCTCTATCCCACAAATGCAGCAATTCTTCTGTTAAAAGACCTTTGCACAGTGCCAGTAGCTCAGTGGGTAGAGCAGAGACCCCATGGACAGAGGCGCTGTCCTTGCCACAGTGGCCGCAGGCTTGATTCCAGCCCCCAGCTCTATATTGCATGTTGTACCCTGTCTCTCCCTCTTTCAGGCTTGTTCCATCCTATCTTATAAGGCATAAAAAAGCCCTTTTAGTGGCACTATCTCGTCAGGAAATGCAGTGATGTCTCGCTGAAAGAAAAGCTTTTTATGGCACTATCTTGTCAGGAAATGCAGCAATGTCTGACTAAAAAACTACTGCCTTTCATGGCACTATCTCCAGTATGCGTTGCTAAAAAAACAGCCTTGTTTGGTGGTTAAAAGCTGCTGTAAACGTGCTGATGACTCACTAAAAAACAACCTGTTATGTTGTTTGGTGGTCTCGAAGATTGGCCTTCAGCTCGGTAGATGTCTCGCTTAGGTGTCATGCCATCCATCATCCCCTCTGCCTCCATATTACAAAGTCAGCTCATACACATCACTCTAGAAACGTTGATGTTATATGTATAAAATGTACATATGTATCATAGCCGTGATTTTCAGAAACATACAATGCCATAATTTCTTCTGGCAGCTGAGCTGGGTTTTCAGACTCCACTGGAATTATAGATGATGATGCTCACCTGTGGGGACATGCAAACATGCAGCACTGGCACACACAGTAGCCATGTAATGAGTCAAGGCAGGATTCATGTCTGTTGGTATAAATTGTTCTACACACTCAATGCCAACATGCTGATCATTTGTCTTTTTAAAGCACAAATGAGTAGTGACACTGCTGGCTCTCTCCGTGCAGCAGCGAACTGGAGTGAGTCATTTCAATGTAGGAGGACTGGCTCTTTGACAAACCGAGATCATTACGTCCAAATACCACATGACCATAGTCTGGATGACCCAAGCTGGATTTTTTTGTACTGCATCTTCCCTTTTTTTATGGTGAAATAGTGAAGTTAAGCAGCAGTTATTTGCTTTTGAGGTCTCCACTGGATAGCTGATGGTTATTACTGGTGTTATTTCAGGGTCAAAATGGCTGAAGAGTGCTTCAAACAGGCCAAGGAGAAGGCTTCCTACAACGTGAAACCCAAACATGCAACTGGAATAGTGAGTCCGTACACTTCTTGTCACAGTTACTATTATACTGTCTCATCTGTGCTTTTATTTGCTGATTAAGCTCCAGCAGAGCCGACCCTCTTCTTTTTTCTTCCCCTGGTGCAAATTGTCTCCTCCCTCCAAACACTTGTCAGGGTGTTGAAGAAACAACACTCAATGAGTGCCAGTGCTGCCAGCTGTAAATAACTCAGGCCTGTTTCTTATTCCGCAGAAAGCAAAGCTGGGTCAGAAGATCTGAAGCACAGAACGGAAAATTATCATCACCCAGCCTATTGCACAAGCACTGTTTGTACAATCTAACGTGACTCATCAGTCACTTTTACAACATGTATTTTGCTTCCGGTATTTGTTTTCAATTGATTTAGACCTGTTGTTTATTGAGAGTTGGTTCAAAGTGGATATTATATTGTTTAAAAGTGGACTGAATAATGACATTCTCAGCCACCCTTTCATAGCGCTCGCATAATTAAATGAAATACTACTACCAAAAGACATCCGTGGGCTGGGATGATTAAATGCGGTTGAGTCATTTACTAGAAAATGCCAGAAAATGCTCTGTGGAGTCTGAAATTTGTAATAACAATATATCCAAGCTTTTTTCAGAGTTTTATAAGCCATATGAAGCCTATTTTCTTTTTTAGTACAATTCCCAAGCCTAGTTTACTTGGAAGGCACGAGCACTTCCTCTTTATATCTCCCTTAATGGTGAAAAGCAAAGAATTTTATAACATTTCTACACAGTAGGTATGAATCACCTGCCAGACAGGAAGTGCCTTATCGCACAGTGGAGGGGTCAAGTCAGTGCTGCAGAGCAGAGCTAACTTTTGAGACATATCATCTGTAATTACATGTTACATAGAAATCTGTTTTACATAGCCGGAAACATGACAGATGTTCCTTTTTTTAATAGTTTCATCAAGTTTGTTTCAGAGCGTAGTGATAATTATACATGTGTTTCACATCTCTGTTGTGGTTTAGTTTGTCTGTTCATTAAAAAAAGCCACGCATACCTTAGTGGTGTCATCTGCTACAGACCGACTATTGTTTATTCAGCATCATCAACATGCTTTGTTTCAAGCAAAATCCTATGCAGTTAGTTTTGCCTTTCCTACATGTGTGTGTACGAACTACCATAATGCAAATGGAGCAATAGGACCATGTGACGTGATGTGACGTTCATGTGCAATACCAACAATGTGTTTTGACTGAATACCCTTGACCATGAAAAAATATATTTATTGAGTAAAAGAAATGACAAATTTTTAATAAAAAATCTGCTGTTGCTGATTTTCTTCTGTTTGTGATTTAACCGTGATATGAAGTACACATGTACATGCACTCTGAACACCACTGTTGTTTTATATGAAATAGATTTAATATACTTTTCACAGACATACTTACACACATACATAAAATATATATATCCTGTATATATTGCATTGCACCTCCATTACACATGCTGCAGTATGTTTTTCCTACTGGCTAGTATATTTGTGGCAGATGTATACAGCCAGGCTTGTGTCCGAGCAGGTGGATGCCACTGGTCGTTTCTGTGTTGCTTAGTGTTTCTTGAAATCTTATCCTTGACATCAGCTTGTGTGTCGTTTCAGACATCATAAAAGTTAAGGAAAAGATACAGGACAACAGATACAAGACATCTACAGTTTAAAACATTTTCGGCACACTGTGTAGTTACTGTAGATCCACCTGCAGGAAAACATGTCATATTACAGAAACTTTTTAAAGAGGTCACACTATTTCTACAGTTTCTTTAAGACGCTGAATTATCAGCAGTATCCATAATGCTTTGCAGTTTTAGAACTCAAAGGCACTCCCGTAACTCCTTTTTCAAAAAGGAACATAGTGACAGATGTACAAATAGCCAGGTAGATATGAACTTTTTGAAATAACAGAGGAACAGCTTGTTTATTGTTGTTGAAATTTGGCTGCTTCATCATCAGTGTCTCTTGCGCAGCCACTTGAATCAGTCTCTTTCAGCAGCATCAGCTTGCCAACATGGCTGCTAGTCTCTGATTAAATCATTGTCGAGCCTTTGTTAAGTAATACCAGTTCCGTGTTTCATGTCATTTTATTGTGGGACAAGCCATTATTTGTACAACACAATGCAGAATAGTTCAACATGAAGCCAGTCCTTGTTTGGCAAAGTTTGTGACATTCTGCCTTCTCCTCGAGTGTTTATCTTTCAAGTCCCTCCTCACAGTTTCCCATGGCCGCTCACTTCCACCGACATGCAGCGACACTGTTTGACCCTCTGCACCTTGCGGTGTCTGAAGGGGGGCTGCAGGTCTGGGCAGTCCAGCTGCACTGTGAGCTGTGTGATGCGGTGTGGCCTGCAGAAGGAACAGGACTGGAATGGCTCCTGGGCCTTGTTGTGGCTTTTCCTTCCAGAGCCTGAGGCTTGGCCTCGATTCTGGCCCTGACCCGAGCTGGGGCCCATATGGCGGGGGATGTAGAAGGAGTTGCACTGGCCATAGCAAAAACGGTTGACCACAGTGCGGCTGCGGCAGCCCTCCTCGCTGATAGTCTGACGGAGGGGTTGGGTCTTGCACCAGTCTCTGCGGAGGTAGCGCCGTTCTGTCACCACCAAGGCCTCTCGGCTGGAGGATAGCACCTCTGGTTTCTGCTGCAGTAGCCGATGGTGACGTTCTGAGGACAGGTTCCCTTTGGTCTTGTACGGGGATGGGATGGATCCCTGGGGCCGGTGCTTTTTGGTCTCTGCTGTGATGCAGAGCACCCCAGCCAGTATGACCGGGATAGTTATTCTCCACAGCATTCTGAAAAGAGAGAAGCACATTACTATGCATTACATTTCTAAACCGAAAAGATGACTTCTGAAGAACTGAGAATCTGTGGTCACATGAACAGAATCTTGAGTGAGTGAGTGAAACTGAGGCTGGTGTGACACTTTCAGGCAGTATGTGACGATACATCACAGTCAGACTGCTGTGAACATATCAATACTGCCAATCATGTTTGCAGTTGTGTGAATGTGTATTCACGTTGAACCACCTTTGCAGTCTGGCCTTCCAGGCATCATTGAGGAAATGAATCCATCACCAGGGCCCCCATTTGTCAGCATCTCTGTGTCATTACTTCTATTTGCTTTCCTCTCGGCTACGCAACTCTTCCAAAAATAAACAAAGCCCTGCCATCAAAGGATACACTTAAACACCCATAACGAGAAGGGGAAGTTGATTTTATTGGTCCCGTCGCCGGGTAAAATAATTAGGGCTTTGCTTACTTTAGTCATGAACTATGCCGCAGATATGTAAACAGGCATTAGAGAGGCCCATCTGCATGTTATTAGGGGAAGAGTTGGGGAACTCTACAGTACCCTTTGGGAGTCCACTCTCCTACTCTTTGGTGATATACTATGCAGTTAACTGAACTGGGAATGACCCATAGTGTCCATAATCACCATAATGCAAAAAGAAAGACAGCGCGATCTAGAGAAATGATTCCTTAGCCATTCAGGACGGAGTATCCGCCCGTGTGCATGCTGTCAGTATTTGCGCCAGCACATTTTTGACCATCACTCAAGCATCTTTTCAGCAGATGTTGCTCTTGACAAGCATTGCATGACATCAAGTCAGAAATTCTGACAGAGAACCAAACTGCCTCAAGGCCATTGGCTGCTCCTATTCGCAGACTCTTCTTTGCTGTGCAAATTTGTATGTTCCCTTTCTCCTTTCCTGGACCTGAAACTCACATTGACATGGAACAAATTACTTTATCATAATCCACTTTGTTTTTTGCCTCCTTTTTTTCTGCCCTTGACCCTGAGGTTACAGCAGCTCTGTCCGGGCTGCACGAGCGCTCAAGTCTGAATATCACTGTCCCTGCGGCGCTTAATGTGAGCTAGGCAGCAGCTGTTTGTCCATCAAGCAGAGGTCTAGTTCATTTCTGATCAGATTTTTTCTATAGTTTATCAAGAGATATGTTGGAGTTACAAAGACACAGAAGATCTACTTCATTTTGTAATGCTTTCTTGTGCAAATCTGATCTCTCATATTTGTTTTTGTGTTTTGTTTTCCTCATTAAGAGATCAAACCTGTGCAGAAAAGACAATATTTTGTACTCTGTGTACACTCTGCCAAGAAATCAGATGTGATCCATGCTTACAATCAAGTCTATTATTGATATTTGCTATTTTCCATCTGAGGATGTCCAGAAGACAAATGCATCATGATATCAATTTTAAATGAGAGCATCACTGGGAACTGATTTTATTTTATTTTTTTGCCGAACATAACTCCTCAAATATCGTAATCATGATGGAAACTGCATTTCAGATCAGCGCTTCTTCTGGAGGAAGACATTTTTGCATACACGCACAAGCCAGCACGCACGCCCACCCATCATAAGGTTAGAATAACTTAACCAAAGACTCCCGCTGGGTCCTTCCACCACCTACTGCATCAGGGAGTCATGACCCCTCTCCATCTTCCAGTGATCTACCTTCCATGTATAACACAGTCTCATTTGTCTTGAGCTGCTCCATCTCTTTCCTGCTGACTGGGTATTTAAATGCATGAACCCCTGGTCAGGGGAACAGGCTCTGCTTCTGTGTGCAGGCTCTTGTTCTCTGTTTCCCTGTTCACCCGCTGTCCATCGTTTAAAGAGGCACCCTGTGACTCTGGTGAGCAACAGCCTGCAAAGCCCCTGGGACTTTTGAGGGATGGCCTGACCGACTGTGTACATAGGGCATGACGGATGGCCTATACAGCCAGCAGCGGCGCTCCCTCTCCACTCCCAAACTCTGCTTAAGTATGATAGTGCCGGCCATGCTAAGCTATCCTCATTAATCTCTGCAGCAAGACAAATTGCGGTTTTGGGGTAGGGATTCAGGGGCTTCGGGGGGAGCTCCTGAGGTGGTTAGTGGTTGGGGTTGGGGAGATTGAAGGAAAGGGCCTGAAGAGATCGAGGGGTTTGGGACAGATGACCTACTGGGAAACAAAACCAACACAACTTGGCTTCATGCACAGTATATGCCCTTCTCCCACAACTGTATATCTCTCCACAAGCTGTTTGTCTCTATATTTCTTTCCCTCCCCATCTGTCTCTCTCTGTCACTCTATCTGTCTGTCTCTCCCTGATGCACAGCACCAATCATCACAGAGTCCCAGAGACGGAAGGAGACTGTGGTTTCGTGTGTTAATGCTGAGGCAGAACTGAACCGGACCTTTCTGTCTGCTAAACACTAATATTGTCCACAAACACAGCTTTATGTTTTACCAGAACCACAAATACTTGGGGGGACATGCTTCACTGAACTGTGGCAGACCTTGGTTCCAAAATTCAGACCTCTAATGAAATTACAAATACCAGAAACAAATACCAGAGAGACTGCTGAGCTAGACACAAGCCTTTTTGAAAACAACTATTATCATCAGTGGGAACTTGTTATGTTTTGTTTTTCACAATGGCATTATAATACCATGGTAATGTTCTCTGTGTGGATAACAATGGCTCTTTTTTCCCCTCAAATCTCAAAGTGAAATGAAAAACAAAATCAGTCATGAAAATCTCCAGCCGAGATGCCTAAATATTTGAATATTTCAGATTTTCGGTCGTTAAATAATTGAAAAAAGAAACAAGAATCCTTTCAAGGCTTAAAAATGTGTGCGCACAGATGTCCTTCCACTAAACCATGTGAAACATCTTCCCAGCATGTCTTCAAAGGCAGGTTAAAACAAACAAAACCTGATGCCTCAATTATTGGTGCGTCAGAAAGTCTCATACACAGACTGGTAAGTGCAGTTAATTACAGTAGAACTGCATTTAATTCACCGTGCAGCTCAAACCTCAATCACACAAGGGTAGCTGCGCACACACACATACGTGACCACACACATGTGCGTGCGCGCACACACACACACACACACACAGAGGCAGACTCAAGCACACATACACAGGATATAAAGAGGGAAAGAGAGGTAAATGAAATGTTTTCACTTGGAGCCAATTACACAAAGAGGAACCATGTCATTATCTGCATTTGCGGATTCTATTTTCCCAAACTACGCTCGGCTGTTGGCTCATTAACAGTTGTGGGGGTGGGGGGGTCCTTTCGGGGGCTTTTCTGTGTAAATGTGTCTAATGCCAACATTGCCAGGAGGCTGCTTTAGGCAGTTTGGGCAGCCATTTGTCACCACAATCCATCTTGATAATGACTAGCAGCCCATATATAATGCTTTCCAAGCTAAGTACTGGCAAGAATGTAAGGCAACTCCTTCGCCTCAGCAACATTAAGTGCTTTAGAGGAGGATGAGAGGCAATTAGAGATGCTATGATAGTGCAGGGTTTCTCATTTCAGATCAGGATGACACTACTTAGCTTCAGTGATTAACACCACCTTCCATTTGAACTTAAAGTGGAATTTGTTTGTTTAATCCCTTAACATACATACAACTTAACATTCCCCTTTGGTTTCCCCTTAAGTAGATGCCACGTTGCTAAAATGGCCATATTTCACACTGTCTGACAGAATTACATTCTGTATCAGCTTGTTCCAGATCTTTTTGATCCTATACATGTTTACGAATGAAACATTGGAGCCAAATACTTTTTTTATGGCTTCACCATCCATCAAATAGAAATATTCTTGCTCAGTGTTTGGCTGCTCAGCATGAGTTTGCAATGACTGGCGCACCAGCAGGCCTCTGCGTGTTAAGGGGTTTAAAACCGGTTCTTTTAATCCATATTTTGCTCACAAGCAAGGTGAATGTTCTGTTGGTCTGAGAAAGGTTTATTTTAACACAACTGGCCAAAATGCGGCATTAATCTGCCATTTTAATCCTCTTTCCTCTGTGTTTTCTTAGTGCCTGCTCATCATGTGTAAAGCGTAAACTTCACGTGTTAAGAATGTCATTAAGGCTTCTGTGAAACGCCAGTTTTACTATCTTTAGAGGCTTACAATGAAGTGTTTTCTGTTGCTAAAGAAACTGTAATGTGTCTGCGTGCTAAATCCTCTTTGACATCAGAGCGGACTGTACAAGGTGGTGCAGTCACCGGAGCCGTAAGAAGGATCAGAAGGCAAACTCCCCACTGTTCACCGCACGCATACTGCAGGAACACACACATATGTTCACACAGCAACTCGGATACACATCACTGCACACATGACTGTACACAAATACATAAATGATACAAAAGTGAGCAAGGATATACACCTGTACACCTGAACAGAGAGGAGAAGAATAGATATTATTACAGGTTCACTGTGCACATTAACATCATTATCTCTCTTTTTTCATATTCACTGCAAAAACTGAACTGGCTCTTAATCTCACTGAGATGCGCAGTACAACACACTGTCATCACTCACTAATTCTCTCACTCACAACACTAATTCCCTGGAACCTCCAGCCACTAATTATAGTAATTTAGTAGACACTTTTATCCAGAACACCTTACAGCACTTTGAAGGAGTATATTTTTTACTATGGGTGGCCCCAGTGGGAATCAAGCCCTGACTGCTGGCAGAAATACTAAATAGCTGTACAACTACTGCTGGTCGAATTACATGGTTCTGTGCTTAGTCATTCAGAGACTCACTGAGTCACTCAGTCTCACTATATCAGTCAGTCTCTTACTGCCCACTTGTTCGGCACGCTCGTGTGGGATATGTCGCACCAGCACTCACTTATCTACACTTATTTCAGTAAATCCAAATGGTGCATGGTACTATCACATCACTTTACCTTGAATAAGATCCAAAGAATGTTCATCTCTACAGCATTTATTGCTGTTTTAAAATCCTGTTATTTCAAATGAAAATTCAGCCAGTGACGTGAGGTGAGTTATGAATCCACGTGTATCAGCTTGCATCAAAAACTTTCTTGACTGACATGCCATTAAAGTGTAATCAGTGCATGCTATTTGCTATGGTACTTGACATTTTAAAATACCCATAGAAAGTTCTTGCAACCTGTTGAAAGCGCCCCTTTGGCTCTTAAATAAAATGTTAAGTAGGTGTTAAAGCGGTGAAGCATAAATTATGGGTTATGTACCTCTCACCACAGGGCACAGCGGGACAGTAACGCGTCAAGGATGCAGTCAAGGGAGGTTGTCCACCTTCAGTGGTCCTTGCGTCCGCTTCCAGGTTTCGGTTTCCATGGCAACATAATCTGTAGTATCCTCAGGCTTGTCCTTGCTCCTCTTTTCTCCCCCCTCACCAGAAAAGTTTCAAAGTCTTGGAGACAATCAGTTTTCCATCTCGCTGGACAAGTTGTGTCTCTTTTGTTTCTTTCTCTCTCTCAGTCTAACTTTGGCTGTTTAGTCTTTTTGTTTGCTGTTTTACTAGAGAAGCTCCAGATCTCAGTCACAGTAAGCTCTTATCTTAGTGCTGTGGAGCCTGTCTGTAGTCTGTCTTTGAGAGTGTTTGACTCACTGTAAAGCCTGCCTTAGTTTGAATCCCCACCACCCCCTTCCCTCCTCAAGACTGGGAGGGTTTATCCTGTTGGTCATTGTGTGAATCAAACCAAGCTTCACTTCTTTCATTTAAGTCTGTCTCTCCCTGCTGTCTGTCTCTCTCTGCCTGTAGCTATATTTACTTTACATCTTTTTTTTTGTAATGCCCACCCATCCATGACATATCAAACCATTTAAAATGACAGCTTTTCCTTTGTCTTCTTTCATCCTTTGTAAGTTTTCTTCCCTCTTCCTCTGTGTTTGACATTTACATTTTAAGGAGGTGGATGACATTTTGCCACCATGGACAATAAAGGTCAAAACTGTGATGAAACAATGATCTCCTTCAAAAACCCTAAATTATCCTCTCTCTCTCTCATTGGCACTGTGACCACATCACATTACAACCCATAATCCCCAATCCATAAATCATTGCATGCATGTACCCAGACATACTAACAGGGTGCTTTGAAAAAGGCCACAATTCACATTCCTAGATGCAACAGAGACAATAATGTTTGTCTGTTCTGTGGCTCTGGCTGAGCTGACCACTGGGCACAGAGACTGAAAACACGGGATGTCACTTCTGCCATCAAAGAGAGGAAACATCAACAGACCCTGAAAAACCTCAGACGGGTACTGTCTGAACAATAACCCCTTCAGCAGACCAGAGGATGATGACACTTTTGCATGACAAAACTTCATTTGTCTGAAGAGTACTGTGGTGCATTTTGCTGATCTGTGTCGAGGAGGAGCTGGTTGCTGAAAGGAGGCAGATCCCTGCTGTAGGAAATAATTTAACACCCTCTAGTGGCAGAAAGCAAAAGTGCATTATTCAACCACTGTTATCTGATTCTTTAAACCCTGCAGAATGAATCCTACACTAGTCTTCATTGCTAAAGCGGCACTGTGTGTTCAGAAGGTTAGAAAAAATCCAGACCCAGCCGACGTAACAGATAGAGGGCCAACTTTAATAATACAAGTAAGTAAAAGTGTCTTTAAATATGGTATAAAAATAAATGCAGGAGAGAATAACAAAGAATTATGTTCTACATAAGACAGGAGACAGCATTTTTGTAGATTTGAATGTGACTTTACAAGTGCAATGAAAACCATATGTGCTAATTATTGTAGTGCAATAAAATAATGCAAAGCAAAATAAATGCACAATAAATAATCATAATAATAATAATAATAATAATATATATATGTATATATATTGTATATTCATTCTGCACAACACTTCCCATAGCATGACAAAGTATCTGTGACCTCAGATCATGTAAAGCGATGACATTGGTTAGAGTTATCCGTTTAAGCTGTCATTATATATTTTTTTCTATGTGTTTTTTTTTTATTTTATTTTTTTTCTCTCTGACATCATTTGTTTCCGCTGGAAGTGAGAGAGGGGGCTCCAATCCCAGCAGTTACGATGGTAAGAACTGGAACACTGGATTTAATTTCCATCAATGACATTTTTCATTTCGTCCAGTCTGTCAGTGTCCTCACGAGTCCAGCAGTGCCTCTCTTGTCTGAGAATACTGGAAATATATCAGGTACTGTAAGAGGAGAGAGAAGAAGGAACATCCTCTCCATGGACATGCAACATCCGGTGGACAACAGACGAACAGACGGTCCGGCTCATCGCCCGGCTGAGCCAAGAGCGGATGGACAGACAATGATGACGAAGAGATGAGATGGTCCCCTCCCTCTCCATGTCCCAGAGAGAGAGAGAGAGAGATGGCATTGATTTTAGCATGATGGCACACGACTGGTCAGCCTCTTGGATGCTAGTGGTTTCCCCTGTGCAGAGAGAGCAGACAGGTGGAAATGAGAATGAGGTCAATATGTAAATGTGAATGAGAGAGAATAAATACATGTCAATGACAATATGAGCAACCATGGACATGACATTACATATAGTATGTATACATAGAACCTATAAAGGTGCTAATAAGTGTGTCTATCATAACATATCTACAGTTACTGGTAGTATCACTGACAATACAGCAACTACATGACACTGTACAGTATGTATAATTTTGTATTGGACATTACCTGGAAGCAAGAGCCATCAGAACAAATTCTTACTTTTCTGTAGGGATAAAAAAGGACACATTAAGTAAATCAATTTTACTGTGCAGTGGATTATATAAATTATAACACGTAGAGAGTAACAGTTTGCAACCCAGATAGATAAGAACTGCACTTTTTGTTCAGCCTATCTTAAAAATGTGTATTGCATTCACATAATTTGTTAAAAAACAACCCTGAACTATAATCCTAAAATCTTCTTTGCCAAATTGACAAGCAGAAGAGTGCAGGAGGCGTGAGACAGAGCAGGTTTTAAACACATAAATAGAGTGTGCCAGTAAACCCGGAACTCCGTTAGCGCTTTTAGCACTTCGGGTTCTCTCGTCTAAAAGTCAATACGTTTTCTGAATGGGATTTTGGTAAAATGCCTCGAATAAGGTCTGTGGTTAACAAAAGCTTAAGCGAGTTTCAGGTTATGTTCTATGACATAAAACACGTCAGTAAATACCCTACTTGTGAATTTTGAAGCTTTTACGTGTCGCAAAAAAGGCTAGGTTGCTAACAAGTTGCTCAATACGACTACAAACCCTGTCGGGGACATTAAACGTCATCACCCCCGAACAGGCGAAAGTGCTGGCAGTCCGCCATTACAGCTTCTTATTTAGCTTAAACAGTCCGATTTCCCCATTATACAATGTTTTTAAAATAAAGCGGCCGAAATCAGTTGAAAGCTTAGTGGCGGTGACGTCAAGAGTCATGCGACCGTGGAGTAGTCATGTAGTCCGTTAAAGCCTAACGTTAGCTTTTTACTTCTGGCGATCGCATTTAAGCTTCAAATGCGGTATGAAAGGTGTTCATATGTGAAGATTATCTCGCTGAACAAAACCTGTAAGTATCATAAACTTGTGTTAGCCACAGAGCTTATTTTCTGACATAATCCAAAACGCAATGCAAAAAGCGCGATGCTAAACTTCTGGGTTTTGACGTCAGCCCTGGCACACTCTATACACCTGTGTGATTCTTAATTATTCATCATGTTATGACAGCCTCTGTGTCCCTGCTATTCACGATGGTTTCTGCAAACCCAATACCCTGATCGGCTAGTCCATCATGCACAGCTGACGCAGACTCTGTTAATATGTTTTACTCTCTCTCTCTGCCCCTCATTGGTATTGCTCACATGCGGGTGTTTGACATGTTCTTTTTCTTCCCTGTGTTAAAGAAGTTTTTCACTGCTGGAAAGATGGTCTTTCCACAAAACTGGGCTGTCTATGCAGTAGAGTGATGGAAATACTTTTGAAATTGCTGCCACATGTTCAAGCAAAACAGAGAAAAACACCATGGCATTTGCTTTCGCTCAGGAGGTAGAAAACTACCAGAATGCACTGCACAGCACCTGAATTCTTTGATGCAGGAAACAATATGGCGGCTGGCTGGTAACAGATGATGTCGTGTTACAGTTAAACGGTAAGCTAAAGTATGTTTCTGCCTGATGTGCATCTCTGCAGAAATGGTACTACACTTCCCAGTTAGCTGAAACCATTTCCCTCAGTGGAAACAAAGCTTTTATTTACTTTAATTCCACAGATAAGAAACAATAATTTGTGAAGACAACAAAGCCTCCACAAAATAGCATTTTATGTCTTGGTGTGATTTATCCTGGCTTCATGTGAATGGAGGAAATCTCTGCTCGTTGCTAGGCTACGTTATACAATGTAAAATGCCATAGGCTTGTGCTAATAACGTTAGCATGTTGTATTTGCTCGGAAAACGTGTTTAATATAAGACAGTTGTTTTGTCGGTGAACTTTGTGAGTTGTAATGGAGCTGAATTTTGTAACGTTACCTTTGCTAAATGTTGCTATTGTCCCTGGCTTCATATGAGAAGGGGAGAATTTCGCTAGCTGCTAGGCTAATTTTTACAATGTAAAATGCCATAGGCTTGTGCTAATAACGTTAGCATGTTGTATTTGTTTGGAGAATGTGTTGTGAGTGAACTTTGTGAGGAGTAATGGAGCCGAATTTTTTAACGTTACCTTTGTTAAATGTTGCTGTTGTCCCTGGTTTCATATGAGAAGAGGGAATGTCCGCTAACCTCTAGGCTAATTTATACAATGTAAAATGCCATAGGCTTGTGCTAAAAACATTAGCATGTTGTATTTATTTGGAAGACGTGTTTAGCAAAAGACAGTTGTCTTGGTGGTGAACTTTGTGAGTTGTAAAGGAGCCGAATTTCGTAATGTTACCTTAGTTACATGTTGCTGCTGTCCCTGGCTTCATATGAGAAGGGAAGAATTTCGCTACCTGCTAGACTAACTTATACAATGTAAAATGCCATAGGTTTGTGCTAATAACGTTAGCATGTTGTATTTCTGGGGAAAATGTGTCCAGATAACTACTTGTGTTTGAAATTGTCGCTATGAAGCCATGTTTAATGTGTGTTTTGAATTAACTAAACTTTACAGCACTTCACAGAAACCTCTGCCGCCGCCCAGTGGTTTGGAGGTGTAACTGCAGACTGACACAGACACACACAGCTGCACAAGTATAAATGCTCAAAGGCTGTGCATAGAGCTGATGCACAAGTGCAATCCCCCCTTTTGTTTTACTGTTTGAGTGAAGTATATTCAGCATCCGCTTTTACAATAAAGAATACAGTATGATGGCAGTTCACAAGCTCTTGTATTACAGCTGAACTAAATCATGTTTCTAAAAACATTTTGGGCGTAAAAAGGGCAATGCTGTAACAGAATCTTGGTTTATATATATATATATTGTTGTTGTTTTTTTGACAAACCAGCTTTCGTTTATGAGTTACTGGTGATCAAACCACAAGTAAAAGGAACAGAAACACATCTCCATTGGGATGCTCATGTTGTTAATCGACAATGGTTTTCTGCTCCTTAGTGGTCAGAAATATCTGTATAAACTTACTGAGCTGAATTATAGCACCCTTGCCCCTGCAGCAGAATATATGTCACTACAGGTGAGTGCAACAGCAACTAAATTTGCACACTTGTTTTGTACGTGAACGGATTGCTGGGAATAGGCTTAAAGTGTGATTTAACAGACTCTGAAAAGGTGTGAGTGTGGGTGCCAGGAGGGCAGGTTTCAGTGGCAGGTTTCAGAGTGGGTGTATGTGCAAACAGCAACACATGTTGTAAGCATGCACTGTCATCTGCATGCAGTTCTCTGTATTTCATCCTATTTCATATTTAAATGTTTATCCACTGTTTTGTGCTTTGTACCTTCTTCTTGGCCTGTAATAACTCCTGGTAGGCACTGGAGCGGATGAAACGGCTGTAAGAATCACTCTTCATCAACTTGTAGATGTGTTCCTGTTGGAGAAACAGATAATGGGGCAATAATGTATAATGCTTGGTGTAAAAATGTACATAAGCCAGAAATTAGCTATTGATGTGATTTAATGTATTTGTATTTTATGCACCTGTGCATCCTCAAAAGCGTAGCGACCAGGATCTTTGACATTCTGGGTGGTTTTGTCGTAGCTCTTGGAGTCCACGTTGATGGCACTGGGCGCTCCGGGGGCCAGAAACTCCTGCCAGATCTCCTGAACCCGGGTTGGAACTTCTCTGATGGGACGCTTCTTTAGTTCCTGGACCGCTAGCCAGAACCTACAGGCCAAAGGTAACGGTAATTAATACAGCACAAATCAGAAGCTGCACAAGTAATATCAAACTATGTAAACTCATTTTAAGAGAAAAAAAATCTCACATAATAATTCATTAATTACTTTTCATCCCTTTCCATTTTACACATATTAAATTAATAGAAGCATGCCTCCTCCATGCTTCCATCCAATAACAGGAGAGTTAAAACGATGCTCAACTGGTTGAGATATTAAAATGTAATTCAATTAATCTGACCACATTATCAGCTTTGGGCAGAGACAATACAGGCATGTACCATCAGAGGGAGCAGGGGAGCTATCCTGCACAGTGGTTGCTCTATTCATATTTAGCTGTTTGCATGCATCTTTGATACTCTGCAGTATTCCTGTTACCATGAATAAACCGATTAGCATAATATTCCTGCCCACCTGTGTTATTCTAGCCACAGCTACATTTGGTGCATATTTACAAAAAAAAAGAAAGAAAAAAAAAGAGGAAGCTGCATCCACCAGCTCTCCCTGCTTTGATTAAACCGTCTTACTGTAGGTTACTCCTTATATGTGGAAGACGCAGTGACCCTGGTAATAACAGTGATAGGTGTTACCTTCTCAGAATTATGTGAGATATTACTGATCGTGGGTGTCATCATAAGAGAAACACATAAAACTGATGTTCAGTTATTCCAGTGTAACCATATGGGCATATACAGTGGGAATGCATATACTGTATGTTTCTGTGAGTGTTTCAAATAGAGTTCATTTATGTGTTTGTGTGTGCTCGTATTAATCACGTTGTGGAGACAAATATCTGTTCACACAGTCACATTGTGGGGACCCATGTGGGAACAAAAAGCTGTTCCCATGAAACTCAACCCTTTATTTTAGGCTTAAGGCTCGGTTTGTGGTTGAGGGGTACAATTAGCAAAGGTTTAGGCAGCCGTGAGGGGTGTGATTAGGCATGTGGCAATTACAGTTAAAGGAACAATTCCTATTTCAAATCAAAACACATGACTGGATCTTGTTATCTTACCAGCTATGTTAGTTAACAGGCAGTGGTAGAAAGTGAGTACTTTACTTAAAGGGACAGTTCACCCCAAAATCTAATCCAATCCAAATTTTCATTTTACCTGTAGTGCTGTTTATCAGTCTAGATTGTTTTGTGTGAGTTGCAGAGTGTTGGAGATGGATGTAGAGATGTCTACCTTCTCTCCAATACAATGAAACTAGATGGTACTCAGCTTGTGGTGCTCAAAGTGCCAAAAAGTACATTTGGAAAGCTCAACAGCAATGTCTCTTTACAGAAATCATGACCTGGTTACTCAAGATAATCCCCAGACTTCATCATGAAGAGTTTCATGTTTCATGTTCTTTCTACCAAACTACACCAGCCAACCGCACCATGCTGGTCTTCTACAACCCACCCCACTGAGGGAAAGAAGATTTCAAGAGTTACATTGAGCTAGCTAACCTTACAGCTCAGCTGAGAGATGTATGCTTGATAATGCATGGTGATAATGTTGGCAGGTGTACTTCGGTAGAAAGAAAATAGTTCCTCCATGAAACTGTTCACAACAAGGTCTGTGGATTATCTTGAGTAACCGGGTCATGATTTCTGGAAATAGACATTGCTGTACCACAAGCCGAGTGCCATCTAGTAAAATTATATCGGAGAGAGGGCAGACATCTCTACAGCCAATATCTTCAACATCCAAAAAAATAAAGATTGATGAACAACACTACAGGTAAGAGGAAAAATATGTTGATTTTCACTTTAAGTACATTTTTAGGTGCTTCACCTGAGTATTTTCATTTTATGCCACTTTATACCTTTAGTCCACAAAATTTCAGAGGCAAATACACTTTTTACTACATTTATTTGACAGCTTGCTTTGCAGATTATGATATTACAAATTAAATCTATGATCATTTTAGAGAATATGGTGAATTGTTATAGATCAAACTAATTAATAAATGTTTACAAAGTAGTTTAAATGGGCTTTATCAAAAAGCTGTTTACATGGTAATATTCCAACACTTCTGTGGGGTAAACATAGCAGTAAAACAGTCAGCAGTGGAAAAAAATTCAATTTTATTTGGGTGGAAGTTAAACTCTATAAAGTCAGAAATATAAACTGAGGCTTTAAGGTTGGATCAAGCAAACAAGGAATGAATTCAAGGCAATTCAATGTTCTTATAGATATTTTCTGTGTGTGTGTGTGTGTGTGTGTGTGTGTGTGCATGTTGGTGAGTACCTGAGATTCTCTGAGCTGAACTCAGACTCCAGGAACTTGAGGAACTGCTCTCTCCCCACCGGGTCTTTGAAAACCTCATCGATGCCGAAAGCCCACCTCTTTACCCTCTGCTGGCCTGGCTCCTTACTGGAGGAGGAAACAAGCATTCAACTGATGAATGAAGTGTGCAACAAAAAGCTAATGTATATCAGCTGATCCACTGTGTATATTCATCCAAATATATTATTGCTCTTCCTCTGGAGACATACACCCACCTGGCTTCAAGCTCCCAAAGTGTGGTGTCATCTGAGATCCAGGGGTTGGATGGATCTGGAGGCGTGAGGAAGGGGTCGTATTCGACGTACTGCTCTGTGTAGCCCAGTAAACTGTTATGTGAGGAGAAAATAGAGCGTATGAATGACAGCTATATGTGTCACTGGTGGAAATTTTGATCTATATTATAATCTAGTTATCACATACAGTAAAGTTCTGCTCCGTAGCTTTCTGATAGTGACCATGAATTGCATTGTCTGTTTGTAAGCTTTAATTAAAAAAGGGGAAGTGGAATCCTACAGAGGAGTGATGCACCCACTTGAGAAAAAATGATTCTTTTCATGGAAACTTTTCTTAGATCTCTGACATAATAATCTTTTTAATTCAACAGAACAGGGCAAATACTTCTGCTCTCGACTGAATGCATTACATTTCCGTAGAATCCTCCTCAAACTGAAATAAAGTTAGAGCCAGACGAGAGGGACTGACCCTGTACTTGGACACAAGGCTAGGAACTCTCTGTTGAATGCTGAAATCTCTTTTCAGTGAAGGAAATGACAAATAGACACTTTGTGTGCCACCCAGTATCTGGTATCGTCAGCACTGACGCCCACTGAAGGCATTGTCTGTGCCCAATCACTCTCCAAGGTCATCGGAGCTCTTAATTCCACGCCATGTTAGGCCGTTTAAAGGCTCAATAAACAGATCGATGGCTAAACTGAATAAAGTCACAAAGAACATCGCTTACCTCTCTGCCACTTTGGACATTTTCAGTCGATGCCTGTCTAATTGCAATTGCCAAAAGGCGATCTGAAACCATAGCAGGGAACAATTAGCATACATCAGTCTCCACTAATTCACAAGAAATTGCTACTTTGCAAGTGTATTCACACACCACCCACATGATGCTTTTATTATTTGACTTCCTGTGTGCACTTTAAACTCTGTACTCATTTTACTCAGTTATGTACATATCACACTTTTATTAAAATTATACTAAAAAAATAATGCAACTATGAATTACAGATCAAAAGTAAGAACTAAAATTACAATTGAAGTGCTGGTATTGACTTCATATTGTTAAAGAGAGCGCTCCCTGCAGGTCTAACCTGTTCCTGCAGTTCTTCTTCTGTAGGCTGCTTGGCCTCTGGGGCGGGGGTGTGAGTCGGGCTGTGGGTACGGATATCATTCTGCAGCCCGTACACAGACTGAGGCAACAAAGAACAAAAAAATTAAATATAACTTTCAATAGTAGTGGACTTATAGCTGCTGACAAGCACAGCAAGGAACAAAAAGCCTGTCTGTTCACGTCTGTGTTATCAAGCCTGACCTTAAACGAAAGGCGTGTCAGTGGGAAAATACTGTACCTTTCTGGTTTTGTGGGGGTTTTTCATTCTGGACGATTTCTTTATGTCAACTTCTGTTGTATTCACACATCCAGGCTGTTGGAAGAGCGAAGAGAAAAATCAGAAAATTCAGTTAATTCCACTTAAATTTAATATAATTACAACTTCAGCTGTTTGTGCTCTGCCCTCCAGAATAACGCCACAAACGGCGAAGGTGTAATTTCGCCACCGTGTTATGAGTTTCAGGTAATCAAATCCAATTTGCTTAGCTGGGGTGTGATTCTGAGAAGTCTCCGGGACAATGTGTCAGATGCCAGTTAATTAAACATGGAATGTGCCGATTCCAGCAAAACAAGTAAACCAGCGGGAAATCAGAGTCTTAGTGTGCAAATTCTGGCTGATTGAACAAGTGGTCTAATCTAGGTCTCTTCCAGAAGAACAGAGCTAAGTAGCTTGACAGCGTCACTGTGAAATTTGAATTAATATTGATTATGTTGCTCCAAGGACGCATAAATTGAACTTATTTTCCAATTAAGCATGGAGCAGCGGCTTTCAGAGAAATACAGCAGAGGAGACCCTTTAACCTCAGGGGGAAAATAAATGCTAATGCTTAGCAAGTGTGTATGAACAAGGTAGAGAGCAGCAGTGAAGGCGATGTGTTGTGACAGTTATTGATGTGGTATTTCATGTGTAAGGCAGGGGAATGCACGATGGATGGTTTACAGCGTTCTCACCTCTTTACACCATTCCTATACTGTGTAGTTTATGTGTAAATCACATGAAGTGACATTAAAAACATCATTTCTTTGTCACACATCTTGATGCACCTCTACTGCCTGGATTAAAATAACCCAGAGAGCGTAAATGATATACCATATCAGCAGTATGTAATTTTGAATGTGTGTGTGTGTGGTAGAGAGTGATCAGTGTGAAATTATTTTCCCAATATCCCTCACTTTTGCAGGAACAATTAAGATGATGTTGATAATGTCGGCAATGATATCGGCAGCAGCAAAGGTGACGACAACATCAGTAATTTCACTCACCACTGGTCTGTGCACGTCCCAGAATGCTCTTTCCTGACTGTCGAGAATTTTCCTCTCAATTTTGTCTCTTTTCTTATCCACTCTGAGGGGGAGAGAAGGGAGTTCAGAAAACAGAACATGCAGCTTATTCAAACACACCTACCATCTGTAATCGTGCGCTGGTAAATACAGGGATGTTGGAGTAAAGCTAAAGGAATACTTCACCTGCAGAATTACCATTTTTATATCAATTTATCACTGTGTGTTAAATTGAATATATGATGCCTCCACCGTGAATGAAAAATCCAAAAAAGGTGAATGTTCGTCATGAATTGAAGTCACTGGGGGCCACATTTATTAACAGCAAAACTCAGTTGCAGCCCTCGCACATGTGGTGCCCTAGGCGAGCCTCCCCCCAGCGCCCCTGAGCTGATATGAATGTTTGAATGAGATGAATGTTTGAAATTACAATTTCGCCAGTAGCCGATATCGATGTTTTTATATTGGCGTTTCTGCTGTTTTCTGGAGTGGTTTATTCTTCTTATGTGCCAGGTAAATGCAGAAATCTACACTATAGACAAAAATAACTGAACAGTTTTAAAGTCATTCAGTCCTTCACTACACGACCTTTGAATGAGCACAAATTCAATAATACACATTCATGAAACAACCTTTAACATAACCTTCTTTCGCATGAAAAACCAGCTCTCCTCCTGCCGATTTCATGTTCTTTTTGTCCACATGCACTCCTTTCAGTAGTGTAGTGAGCTGAGTGGGCACCAGAAAGCTTTTGTCATTTGACGTGATGACGATACAGCATGTTTCGGGGTCCATGTGACGTCAGATAACTCGCCCATCTCCCCCAGGGAGCAGGTGGAAGTGGTGAGCTGAGGACAGGGGCTGGGGAGCAGCAGGAACCCTAAGCTTTGCTTTGTAGTTATGTTGTTGTGGCCTTATGTAATATTTCAAAATAATAGTAGTAATAGTTTTAGTACAAAATAGTAAAAGATAAACATTTTGATTTATTTCCTTCCCCCACTTGTGGCATCTCCGCCCCATGGATGACAGCGCCCTCAAGATTCGCCCTCACTGCCTATGCCACAGCCTGGCGCTGGCATAACTGCATCAAAACATCTGATAACAAACTCTCACGCAGCTCGGGCAGTATAATCAAAGTCTCATTTACCCTGTAACATACTCATTTTCGGTAAAACATTACAATTTAAAACATTTCCGCCTACGGGAAGCGCACTCTGAGTGTGCCTAGGCATGCGTGTGCATATTAGCTCCGCTTCAATAGAGTTCAAACGCACACGCTTGCCCAGGCATGCTACAGTCCTTGGCCGTGCATGAGACTGTTTTGAGTGGTGTGTTTTAAATTGTAATGTTTAAGCAAAAATGCACGTGTTTGGGAAGTACTGAACATACGACTTGATAAATGGGACTTGGATTACACTGCATGATTTGTGTGAGAGGTTTTAAACAGGTGTTTTGATATCGTTCTGACGTTTAATGTGGCCTTCGCTTATTTTAATTCATGAAGAATGTTTGCTTTTTTTGGATTGTCCTTTCACTTTACGAATTCAAGGTAACACACAGTGAGAAGCTGATATGCAAATGACCATTTTGCAGATGAAGTGTTTCTTTAAATCATGTCAGAATGAGGGTGTAAGGGGACTCGCTCATAATGGCTCAGTGTGTGTGTGGGTCTTATAGAAACCTACTTCGCTTGTGCTTCTGCTTGCATAAAAATGAACTCCCATTTCCTGGCGAAAGCTCTCTGTAGCCTTGCTAAGCTCTCCTGCAAGTAAAACAAAGAACAATAAGGTGGGGAAAGAAAGGCTTTTGAGGGATCTGGGCTGATTATGTTTACTGCACATGATGTGTACAGTGCACGGCTGGATACCATCTTTAATGATCCCAAAAGCAAAAAAACACACCCTGAGTTTAACTAACCAGGTGATTCATTTAATAGCTTTGGTGAAAAAGGAAAGTTACAAATGATGCAGTGGCACACAAAAATAACAAATGTTTTCAGTGTCAGCATGAACAAAAAAAGGCAAGAGATAAAGGCTGAGAGCCGAAAGCAGAACAGATATGTGAAGAGAGGAGCACTGACACTAAAAGGCCTCTATCACTTACCGCTTCATAGTCTGCAAGCTCCAGACGTGCTTTATTTTGCATTGTTCTTTTGCAGAGGTAAACAGCTGAGAGACAGAGACAGAGAGATCCGTAACAGAGGGAGAACGGGATTTCAGCTTGGTTTTAACAGCCTTAAGTGGCCCTGCGTTTACTCATTTAATCCTCTCAACTGCACATTTAAACTGGCCTGCAAATCACAAAGGTCATTGGCTGTGCATGGTGTCTGAGCGTCTGTTACAGTGTGTGCTTCTGTGTGTGTGTGTGTGTGTGTGCGCGCGCGCCTGACTTTTGATGTCTTCCTGTACTATCATCATCCCTTCATCCCTTTGTTAACTGACCATTATGTGGAGGCTTCATTATGCCATTACGCTGTTTTCATTAAGGGGCATCATTCATGTGAATCAGTTGCTTCATCTGAGACGCTCTAACTTCCCCTGACGCTCACGGGATTATTCCCACGGCGAGCATTAGCCACATCCTTCTCCTACAACTCACACAACAAATGAAAGACCTGCAAGGCTGCGGCTATTCTCTCAAACCATTTTTGGCATTATGAAGTGTTTATCTGCACTCCACTCCGCTGTAAACAATGAAAAGCTCATCCCTGTATCGCCGTTAAAACCTTGAGCCAAATGTGCACAACAGGTGCACGGGCATGCAAACACATCCCTGGTTTCCTTAAATGTAATCTGTCTGCATCAGTCAGAGAGAATGCCTCAGGCAATCGACTGAGGTTGCAAGATGCTGAATATATAAATATATAAAATAGAAATAGGAGTTATTGCATGCCAAGTGCACTATAACCGTTTTTGACTGTGGGCCAGGCAGCTAAAACGAAAGGTGATTTCGTGTTTCTACCTACCACCCTGCAGTTGCATCATCTACGTTTCATCTTTTGAAATTTTAGTAACACTTGCAGTAATAACATATCTACTGGACAAATGCACTACACAGCATTCTGCAGTTTTAGCCTGCTCATACTGCACTCTGCACAACGCAGGCATTAGAGTATAAGAGAACAGCACTCTCACCATAGTCTGTGTTTTCTGGTTCCCAGCAGTTTGATGGCCAAAAGTATGGAGTCTGAAGGGAAAAACAGGTCATTAGGAAACAAAACCAAGAGAAACCTTAAATCTTTGACAGTGTACAGCGAACCACATGGCGTTTTGGATCAAAGTGTGCCCTGTAATGCGAGGTGGGCACGCAGTCGCAGCCCCGCATCTGTCACAATAAAACATTTTGTTGTATAATGGGCTCGGCATAACGTCTAAAGCACATAAGCTCCTTTCAGTGAGCGCTGAGAGCAGACACCAGCATGAATCTTGACCCTCCTCGGGGCAGCGCTGTATGGACTGGACTGGCTTCAGATGGAAACCGATTGCACGTAAAGTGCAAAGTGAAGCCGGCTACTAACACAAACAGCCTTAGGCATTGATCTACTTTGGTTAGCTCTGTGCCGCACACTTGGGGGAGCTCGCAGGGTGCAAAATCACTAAAACTGTCAATCTCACTATTGACATTCAGAGTGATGTTTTTTTTTTTTCAGGGACTGTAAGAATTATGAAACACAGCAACTCCTAATCAACGTTCTGACTCCGGCACATCACACAGAGGCACTTCAACAGATTTATGATGATTGTGGCTCTTCTCGTGTGTGAAGTGATTTTTGTTCTTTATTTTCAACAGCGAAGAATGAGCTTCAGATGTTTTATGTAGAAATGACAATACAGTTTACAGTAGGAGTAAAGAGAACTCCCTCTGCACAGCCAGTCTCGAGGATCAGGTGCTGGTCGGCCCGCAGGAGCATCTCAGATAAAATCATGAACATAAACCACCACACACTGAACTGAATTACAGTGATTTTATTAAGAGCCAACAACGCATTTCGCCCGTGGCTTCTTCTGGTTCGCTTTGTTATTTGATCTGCGTTATTTTGTGTAGATTTATTATGCTTTTTGGATGAATTGAAAGTTATCTTTTGAAGAAGGTAAAAGAAAATATATTGAAATAAGAAAAACTGTGATAATTAGTTATGTGACACATGTATATTTAACACACCTGTGAGTGCTCATGTGATACTTCAGTCCCAAAAATCTCCTGCAGCATACCACATGACTCTGCACTCTTAAACTCAAAACTTTCTCTACAGTTCATTTGATGACATAACACGTGGTATGGCCTGTTTAAAAAATGATCCCATGTGAAGTGTTTCCCCTTCAGTCATTTTTAAATATTTCCACAGATATCTAAAGACTAATAGAGATATGATAAGACCCTTCAACACAAATAAGAATCCAAGCATTATCATTCTTACCTGAAACCTATAGAAAGTGCCATCGTCTTTGAGAGTGAGGACGTGGTCTGAGATGGGGAAGAAGTAACCATGTGCAGCCATCAGAGTTCCTAGGTGAAGAGCCTCCACTGGGAGAAAACACAGACAAATAGTACATTTAAAACTCAGTGTACTTGTATCATTTGTGTCAGTTTCCCAGGTTATATTGTACAACAACACATACAACTACACTTCTTATTTTAGAGCTTTTATTGCCTGTATTACAGAGCAGCTGGAGAGTGACAGGAAAGGGGAGAGAGGATGACACGAAGTAAATGACTCGGCCTACATGGGGCGCACGCTCTGCCACGTGAGCTAGAAGTTTCCCCACAACTTTACTTTCCTGTATTTAAAACATTCACACGTTTCAGCATGTTTTGGGAGTGTGTTCAGTGAAATAGCTGTGGGTAGAAAGGTGGTGTCAACACTGTCAACCGCTGTGCAGATGTTATATGGCCACTGTGCTCTGAAGTGAACTTTCAAAGTGGAATTCTAAATTTGTAATTCATCTCAGGCCTTAAAAGAATTTGCACGTCATTTTTCTAGTAATATTTTGGTATTTTCAGGTTGAAAGGAACAGACTGACAACTTACTATTCTCTTATTTGGTGGGGGAAGACACAACATCAAGTTGTTTTTGTAGGCAAATTAGAGATATTGTGTTATTTTGTGGGCGGCACAGTTATGCAGTGGCAGTGGTTAGCACTGCAACACCAGCCCAGCTAGAGGGTTGTTGGTTTAACCCCCTGACAGGCTGGGGCCCTTCTGTGTGGAGTCTGCATGTCGTCTCCGTGTCAGCATGGGTTTTCTCCATGTTCTCCGGCTTCCGTCCACAGTTCAAAGAGATGCAGATTAGGATATTTGGTGAATTTAAATTGCCTGTAGGCATGGGGTCAGTGGGAATATGAGTGTGAATGGTTGTGTGTCTCTATGTGTCAGACCGGTATTGGAATCTATCCAGGTTGTACTCTGCCTCCTGCCCATTGTCAGCTGGGATCGCCTCCTTAAGAGGCAATGTATTTTCATCCTAACTCATCAAACATGCAAATATGATGTGCTAGCTACCCTACTGTGACATTCTGGGATGGTGTGTCAATTTATGCTTATCATATGCATCATGTCTTTTCAAAACACAGTTGTGTTTTCAAAGGAAATGTAATGTTGCTGCTAGTTACATGCATACAGTCTTTTTTGGGATGATGGCGCGTAGCGGCAAGGCAGCGCATACATGGGGCACTGGCACTATCCACTAAGCTACAGACGCCCCCGGCTTTATAATCTTATGGGACGCAAATACCTTTCTCCTGGGTGAAAGTCGGTGTTTATTGGACCCATCCACAACTCCTCCCACCTGCCCTACTCGGACTTTTGCCACCTTAACTTTCGTTCTTGTCCTGCCGCATTTTCCCCTGATACCACCAAGCACCGTTAAACTATAACGGCGACTGGCTGCGTGTCATGCTGACATTAAAGGACGGCTTTTTTCGTCAGTGTCTGACACCGCAAGTCACTGCCCAAGCGCCGGTTTTCGAAGACTTCGGATTGCGACTGGGCTCCAAAAGCAAATGGATGATTAGAAAAAACATCACAGCTTGGCTTAAAATAGGTCATGTAATGTCATATGACATACATCATATGCTCCTACATAGTTGCCGGCAATGTTACAAACTGCTGTCGGTTTGTGTGTTTTGAAACAGCAAAAGGTGCCTTTGTGCATCGATATCTCACGCAGACTAACAAAGAGGTGGTATTTGACGAGACTGCCAGCTGCCACCACTTGGTGCGCATCATACCACTGTGAAATGCGCCCTTGTGCATCAGTATCGGACGCCCAGATCACTGACTAAGCATTTGACAAGTTGGGAATGAGAACAGGTTGTAAGAGGATAAGCTGTTACAGAAAATGGTGTTATTTCGTGAGCTTGGGTGGATTTTGTCACCATATGAGTGATCCAGGCTAGCTGTCTCGCCCTGTTTCCAGTCTTTGTGCTAAGCTAAGCTAAGCTAAGCTAACTGGCTGCTGCCTTATGTTTAACACTGATATGAGAGTGGTATCGATCTCATCATCTAACACTCCTCCAGAAAACTCATAAGCGTATTTTCAAAAATGTCAAACTCCTGCTCTGAGGATCAGGCTGATAAGGCCCTATCTTAATATAAATGATAATTTATCCTCTTTAATCACTCGTATTCAGTTTATACTGAAGCATTAAAAGATAAACCAGCTTTGGGATCTCACTCTTTCATTAAAAGAAGATTCTCTGATTATCCTGCAATCAATAGTTCCTCATCACAGATCCCGAGCCAGCGTGCTGTGCTTTTTTGTCACACAAGCTAATTAACTTTATTCACCTTTCATCCCCAGGTATAAATTTTATCCTTGATAAAGCGGCCAGAATGAACACCAGGACCCAAGTGAGAAGCTGCGGCTCTAATAGACTCTGACACTGCTTTGACAGAAGGATAGGCAGGTCTCCGATCCAACCAAACAGCACAGCAGGAGGTCCTGCTGATTAGCCCACCTTCAGCCGGAGAGGCGGAACTCATCCGTCAAATCACCTGGTGTTGTGCTTGGTTGGAGTGAAAACCCTGAGTCCCCCTGGAGCTCGGCTACACGTGGTTGACTGTCCTTGATTTAAAACCATCAGATAATGAAAACATGTAATCATCATCAACTGTGTGTCTCATCTACCACCAGTTATTCCCCGCTGCTCTGCTGTAACCTCCTTTATGGTGTCAGCATCTATTATTCATGTGTAATATTGTGTCGACGACTCCCTCTCAACATCGCCTTTTTGGGGGTCACTGTAAACAGTATAGCAAACTGTTTATTTATATGTTGTTACATTCAGTAGCGCCCCTGTTTGTTTCTGCCGTGTAATTTGATTATTCATTGAGTGATTGGTGTAAAGCCCAGGGGACGCTGGCAGTAAACTGTGATCTTAACACACTAATAAGCCGACAGATAGAGAGGTTGAAATGCTTGACATAGTTTAAATAGGCAGAGTTATGACTGCTCTAACAGAAGCTCACTGTATGCATTTATAAAATATGCACATCTCTACTCCTTCGCTCTCAAACACACACACACACATCCATATTCACAAGCACAGGGTGTATGTGTGTGTGAGATAAATATAGATTGGCTTTTCCTTTAGCACTGAGGTGACTGTCGCAGCTTTGAGAGGTCAGGATGTTGATGTGTATGCATGTGCGTGCGTGTGACTGCGCTCCATTCATTAATAAATTATGACTCATAAGTTATTTAGACCTGTTTACTTATAAACACACCCCTTCCTCCTTATTCACTGCACAGTTTCTTACAGCTACATTGTCCCACGTGTATATATATATATGATTTACTGTATATTACATTTTGTTGTGTTATTAAGTCAGAAGAAGGAAGTCAGTTCTGTCGCAGACCTACAGGGATGGACTAGGCTTGTGTACGTCTTTTGTATCCGTCCACGCAATCCAGGGTAATTCAATAAGGCTAAAATCCAGTCACTCTTTTTACTTATTATCTTTTCAAAATGTTAATTCACTGGATTGTTATCACAGACGGGATGAATGTCAGATGAAAGTAAAGACAGCAAAGTATGAAAAATGATATGTGGGACAGTCTCCTGTTCTTTAACCACGGGGCTGCTTCACTCTCATTTTGCACGGAGTGTCTTTGTCACCTGTTTGCTCAGTCGCTCTGCTTTCATCTAAGTGAAGCTGAAGGTTTTTTCTGATTCCATTTTAAGACAGAGTTTTGAATGTCATCACAGCAACTGATTGCTCTAGATCTCCAAATCTATCCTGACACCGCACTGCATGCAGAGCCTGTTATTTTGCTAATTTCAAATTTAGGAAACCATCAAAGGCTAATATTAGATAAAGCTGAGCAGCAAGTACAAAGATTGAATTTCTTTTTGCATATACAAAGTATACAGTATGATTGACCCAAAAGAATAACTGCAAATTAGCCTAATGTGATAGAGGGTTTTACGTGGGATAAATAAAACATTTACCAAGATAGTTTTGTTGTTGCTTGTCTAGTAAGAGTCTATAAAGATCAATTCCTGGTGGCAAGGGAGCTTCTGGCTTCCATTTAACATATCGTAGGCTTTTCTATAAGCTTTATAGCTGACTAAACCTTGGACTGGAATTAGTCAAGTTGTCAAGACAGGCCGGCCTCGGAGTCCAGGGGGAAAACACCCTTTGATTTCATCATATTACCAGCTCTGTGCCAAATACCCAGCAGTTTGGAGCCCTGCCAAGTGGAGTGTGGGAGTACTCTTCCAGCTGAGCTTTATCTAAAGACAACGGAAGAGATGCCGCATTTGTAGTTATATTTTGATCGTTATCATTTGCACCGTACGCTCCGTTTGAAAATGTTGAGGTGATGAAGACGCTTTGTTTTAAACAGTGATAGAAAGAACTCAAGTATTTTACTTAAGCGTAATTTTTGTACTTGATTATTTTCATTTTATGTTACCTTATGCTTCTACTCCAATGCATTTTACAGGCAAATATTCCTTTGTTAGTTCATTGGCTTATTTCTAGTTACAGTTCAGTTTAAGATTTTGCAATCAAAAGACATAATAAGCTAATTAGATTCAATGAATTGTTAAAGATTTAACCAATGTTTCCCAGTGTTTCTGGTTTATGACCCCTCACAAAAAAATAACTGTGTGCCACCCCACGCTATGAGGTAATCGCAGTTCCATCAAAGAATGATTTTTCCTCTCTAAACTTCTTAGACGGCTCCATTTAAATAGTTGGTTGAAGCCCAGTGAGGTAAAACGATCCAATATTTAAAAGAGAAAAAAGCAAAGTTTCAAGAAAATCCCGAAATATCAATGCAAAATTAACTCACCATCTCACAACCCCTCAAATTAATCATGGGAATAATAGGGCCCAACCCCATCTGTGTCTCAAGTAGTTACAACCAGCTCAGCCTCAATCTGCTACACCATGAAACGCTCCTTAAAACTGCTGTATATAACTCTGGAGGAAGACAGTTGATTGTTGAGTCTCGTGTGGTTCGTCAAATACTGATGCCTTGGGTTGATATTTGGACCAAAACACCAGCCCAGCTTGGTTTTGGTTGGTAAGTGTTGGTATTTGACAACATGAGGATGAGACTTAATAATCAACTACCTTTCTCCTGCGAAATATCCTCTTGATATCCCAACTTTTGTTCAGTATACACTTTTACTTTCTCCTAGCTATTTGGGAACAGTAGGACCCAGTGAATATAAAAACACTAAATAACTTCAACAACAATCAAGTCCCAATGTCTTCAAACGAAACAATAATAAAGTCCTGATGTCCTTAAATGAGTACTTCCTCATTAACAGTGTCTTAGCTTGTTACTGTTTCTAAAGATGGTCAAACTTGTTGCCATATCAAACTACAAACATTATTGATTATGAATAAATGAGTTTCAACCATAAAATGAGATCAGGTTTCAGACCTTGTCCACTTTTGTGGCAGGACTGACTGCAGACTGACTTGGCAGAGATAGCCACCAATTTTTTTTTTTTACATGGATTAGTATATTGTGCTCTACTTCCACTTGATGGCACAAAAAAGTTTCCACAAATGAGATCATCAGGTCTATGGGGAGGCTGTGGCTCAGGAGGTAGAGGGGGTTGTCCATTAATTGAAGATCAGCAGTTCAATCCTCGGCTCCTCTAGTCTGCGTGCCAAAGTATCCTTGAGCAAGATACTGAACCCCAAGTTGCTCCTGATGGCTGTTTAATCAGTGTGTGAGTGTGTTAAAAACTGAGTAAAAGGTGGCACCTTGTGTGGTAGTTTCAGCCACCAGTGTGGGTATGTGTGTGTGTAAACTGGGTGAATGTGACTCGTAGTGTAAAAAGCGGTTTGAGTGATGACTAGAAAGGTGCAGTACAAGTGCAGGTCCAGTTACCATTAAGTACACGGTCAAGTAAACCCAAAATGTGATATCCTCCTGAGACCCTGCATCCCCATATGAGGATATACAGCTCTTGTACAATTTTCTGAAAGACACCTTTATATTTTTGGGGGTATTAGTATGCCACACCACAAGGGGGCAGTTAACATTTTGGTGAATGGTCATGTGACACAATCAGGTAATGAATAGACACAGGTGTGTGATCCCATTGTGTTTGGACTGCGGGGCATATAATGGTTCTTAATGCAAAACAGCACAATATAGACTGATTAAGTGACATAAAACAATTGGATTATAAGTATTGCACAAGTACTAACAGAGCTAAAGAAACTACACTCTCCAACCTACAGCTACAGCAAGACAGAAGAAGCAGGTAATTAAAGGTACGCACTTCAGTAACACATTTCAATGCTTCATTCACCATGTGGCTATCAGTATGGGGCCAATTAGTCAGAACATAATGTACACATGAATACATCCATGTTAGCAACCTAGTGATGTCATATATACTAAGAAATCAGTCACAGAGGCCATTTGCAAAACAAATATTTTCATTTTTGGTGCCTTAAGTAAATTTAGCTGATCATACTTCTGTGCATTTTTATGTATGACTTCAGTACTTTGCTGTATCAGTACTTTTAATTAAGAATACTTGTTTAAACACTGGTTTTAATCAGCTAAAGCAGAGGTAGTTGAGTCATACTAGTGTGCAACTGAACTACTGAGGAGACTGGAGAAAGAATACTGACACAATTTCAAAAATCCACACTCTTCTTTTTAAGGAAGTGACAGTACAACCTTTTATATATCTGTATGTCAGGTTAGCGGTGTATAAAGGGGTGATCTCAGGAGACTGAAAAAATGATCATCTGAAGTGCTCCACTACAAGAGAGACTCTCGAGTCTGATGAGGAGGAGGTTTAAAGAAGGTTGAGAGACAAGACCAGGACCATTATAGAGAACAGTATGCACCGTTTCCGTCCTGACGTCCTCCCTCTGAGATCATTTTACTGCTCCCTGGTGTTCCACTGAGCAGCTTAGGTGCTCTTTCATATGCAGTTCACACCCTTAATGACGTACGGGTGCACGCTCACTGACAGCTCCACAGTTTTCTATCGATGTCCTGTTGTGGTGAATGTCACTAATTTATTTATCTGCCGTTGTTTAGTGATTTTAAATGTTTTGATTGTTGCTGTTTGACGACAAAATTCCCCCCACTGGGATTTCAATTATCATACACTAAGCTAGCGTTGTTTACATGTGTGTTAATATATGTATTGAGGGCATAGCCATTGAGTGTTTACCCCGACTGTGATGATATTTACATCAAAACAGTGATTTTTTAAAATTCTTTTTTCAGCCGAGATGCTACGAGAAATCCACTCGTCTGTCAGTTCTGCTCGCTCTCACACAGGTACCGAGCACACACACGCACACATAACGAGAGAGAGGCAATGACTGCGGCTCTTTGCCAACAACATGTCGGTCAAACAAAACATTATCCTGAGAGGGAGAGATTTTATCACCCTCAGAAATTTACCTCTGTGTCGTGGGAATGCTTTATATTCTGTAAAAAGGACGGTGTTATCTTCTCATCTTCTTTGCAGTTCAGCTCAATTTATTCACGCTTTCTCACACGCACTCATACACACACACACGCACGCACAGATGTTTACACATGCATGCAGAGCATACTGTGTTTCCCACTTCCCTGTCCCACTCGCTCATTTACCCAGCTAACTACCATATGTGGCTAATAATTATCGGGATACTTTACAGCTTTTAACATTTTGCAGCATAAGTATAAAGTGATGTTTTGTGATTATGTTGCAGTTTTCATTGCACTGAAGACGATATGCTTTTGTATTCGGCGACGAAAACCACTATACACAATGTTAGAGATCAATTTTAAATATAAGGAAGGCAATTAGAGGATTTGATTTTCATTTTACAGACAGACTTGAAGTACACGTGAGAGCTTTACTGTGCCATAGACCCCTATTAAGCACTTACGTAATCTTATTGATGCCCCTGATGTGATTTATTTTCAGGTAGGTCAAAGGTCAGAGGGGCTGCGGACTCATGCTGGAGCTGATTGGGATTTTACAACCCTGCTGGCCTAATCAAAATGATAATACAGCAAAGCTAATTCACACTGTAAGTGACTTAGCGAGTGATTAGGTCTATAGTCCATTAACCTCTCTGAACCTGAGGCTGTTTTTGCTCAGCCTTATGGCCTTGTTACTGTACTGTGATTGTAGTCATGCTTTATGGTATATTGATCATGTCAAGCAAAAAGTTTCTTCTATTGTTTGTCTCTTGGGCTTAATAGATTTTGAGATTTTCCCATTCAGGTTCCCATCATGCTTTGGGTGTTACAGTGTGGGCGATACCAAAAGATTTGGTTCTGATCTGATACCAACTTATTAAAAGAGGCTTATGTAGTTTCATGTAAAACAGTGTGTTGTGATTTATGAGGTGAACAATCAGTCTGCTCAAACAACTAATAACGACCAATTAAAGTCTGAAAATGTAACCAATGCTGGCGATCCCATTTAAATAAAATATTAATTTCACTATAGTATACCTGGATATTTCCTTTTCCTCTCTGAACAGACTCTGCCAGTAAACTCCTACTGTTGCTCAGCCATCACTGCAATTAGGTGCTGAATTATACTAGTCAGGGTGTGGGCCATGGTGTGCTGCATGTGCACACAACAAAACAGCAGCAGAGAAGAAAACACTCACTAGAAGTGTGGAAGGTTGTTTACTCAGATAGTTTTACTCTTCAATGCTAATGGGTAAATGCAGGAGAGAGAAACCGATCCATATTATAGCATCAGTCCTACTAATGCTGGCAACAGAACATAGTATCTGTAGAATCGATATTTTGGTATCCAACTCCGTACCCCTACTGGGTGAAGTAAACAGGGAGTATAATGTATAGTCAGACAGCTGTGAGCTACACGAAGCACTATCTTTTTGTCATTTAAGTTTTTCTATTTTAAGAACATCAACACAAACAGCACAGACTAAACAAAAACGCATCTCTGCAGTGTTCATGACATCAATGAATCCAAAGTCCATCAGCAGAGCGCCAATCCATATATCATCAGGTGACCTATTCTACAAATGAAGCCTGGAAACAAACAAACAAAAAAGTCCCTATGACACAGCCAAAGCAAAAGAAGCAACAGCCCACTCCTTTCATCTGTATGTTACAATTGTAATTTATTTCAGTACAGTGTCCAGCTCCTATGACATGTTTAGTCCGTTCATAAAAGACAAAAACTGATTCCAGACAAGCAAATATGACTCTGGATGGTCAAGCAGATTGGTCATTAACTCAGATGATGCATCTTCTGCCATTAACTTAACCCACTCTCTATATTCAGGTTCTAACTTGAATTTTCCAGTGGCAAAGGATGACCCTAGCAGCTGAGATAACGCCTGTCAGAGCTAGAGGAAATGCTGGTTTGGAGATCTTGGGTAGACATGACCTGTCCCCCAAGAGGCAAAGTTGAGCTGATTCAGGAACAGGCACACCTGGCTGCTCTTGTATTGTTTTGATTATCTCTGTCCAGGAAGGTAAAACTAAAGGACAGGCCCACATTTCATGGATAAAGGTGCTGTCCTGCCTTTTATATTTCAAGCATAGATTATTTTCTAGTGATGAGCACTATTTTTTAAGCATTTTGGTGAATCTGCATCGTGGAGAGTCAACCTGAATAGATGCTAGCACTTCCTGTTTGCTCTGTAACCACAGATGTATGGACAGAAATCAACTAGATAGCTTTTGAAACTGCAGGTAACATCTGTGTTTTATGATTATGACACAAGATCTGAAGTTACAAAGTATTTTTGTGTTTGATTTCAAAGTGGATTATGGATGTTTACCTTCATCATATCACTGGAAAAAGTGAGTCACGTTGCTATGAATTCAAAGTGTTAAAATCCCAATAGCAGATCAGGTCACGTTTGAGATCCCTGATGTATAACTGAAGAAATATATGCAGCATCTGCACCAGACAGTCCATCTTAAGGTTGTAGATCATGTCATCTTATGGCTCCTCATTCACATATATCTTTTCAATATGTCCCATCCCTTTGTGAGCTTGCTCAGCAACCACAGATGAACAGATGGAAATCAACTAGATTACTTTTTTGAAACTGCAGATAACATCTGTATTTGATAATTGTGACACAAAATCTGAAGTTACAAAGAGTGTCTTTTTTGTATGATTTCAAATTGGAATATGGATGTTTACCCATGATGCATCAGGGATACTCATGTCACTAAAAAAAAAGTAAATTACATTGATTCAAAGTGTTGAAATCCCTCCATACTTTTCTCCAGAAAAGCAGATCAGGTCACTTTTGAGATCCCTGATGTATAACTGAAGAGATATATGCAGCGTCTGCTCCAAACAGTCCATCTTAAGGTTGTAGATCATGTTAGCTTATGGCTCCTCATTCACATATATCTTTTTTATATGTCCCTTCCCATTGTGCGCTGTCTGGACTGCACAGTAATGCATGCTAATGAATCACGTCTGGGCCATCCTAAACGTGGTAAGCAGTTAATTCCAGTAGTTTCCATGCCACATAAACCAATTGGCTTTAGAAACACAATGAATGATAACGATCCGAACTGCAATGAAAGTATCACAGCAAAGAGTTAGACGTGCAGAACTTCCTGCCAATAGACATCTAAAAGTTTTGAGAAGAACTTTACAGAGGCAGGAATTTGCATCGGCTCATCGAATGCAGTATTGAATGAAAATAGGATTGGAGACTACAGAGATTGCAAAATGGGATGATAATGAGTTCATCTGGAGTGCGTCAGTATATTATCTGTGGCATTTATTTAGCAAAAAAACTCCCAGTCCCCAGTCAACTTTGATATAAGCTCATCTGCCTTTTCATAATAAACACGCTGCTATTGTGCTGTGAGCCAAATTAATTGCATTTCACTTTGCTGTGTTTGTCAGCCCCGCCAGGAGTTGTTCTGTGCTGAAGTCACTTAGTTTTGCACAACACTCTGTTCACCACCGCAGGGCAACTGACAGCTTGTTTTGTGTCTGTTTGCAAAAAAAGTGCACTGATTAAAAAAAAAGAGTCTTAAAGGACAGCAAACATCTGCTTGTTGACACATGCTTCAGACTCCTCTCTGTTAGAAAATTGCAGCTTTTGACTGTTTTGATCAGAAATGCTATTATGGAGGAGTGTTTTCAATATTGCAGGTGACACAAAATGTAACACTATAAATGTAAATTTGCTTGAGGGAATGACATATCTGTTATTGCCAGGCCTCAGTAAACAGAGCAACAAAATGAATGTTCTTGGCCCAGTTTAGCACATTAAGCAGCAGTGATTTGACGAGCTCTTTTGTTGTTGATGGTTTATCTCTTTTTTTGTTTGTTTGTTTTGGCATATCAGAGGTGCCGCGATACAGATACATTATTAATCTCGGCGCTGTGAGGCCCAAGGCGTGGGGAAAAGCATAATCTCTTGGGTAAATTTAAATGTTTCAAACTATGTTATGCAAATGAAAGAACAAAGAGAGGGAAAAAACACAGGAACAGTCTGTCCACTCTGGAAAGTTCAACTGTTCTCAAACCTTGCAGAGGTGTTTTATCAAGATCTAACTGCTTTCCATGTGTAAAAACCTCTCTGGCATAAAGTCAAAGTAGCAGACACAAAAAAGACAGGCAGATCCTTGCATACAAATGACACAACACACAAAGGAGTTGTGAGTTGATGAGTCAGCTGAGTATCACAACTATGAACTGGCTGCACAATACTGAGGCACACTAGAGCAGACGAACACTGGGACGCTGCACCCACACGCATTAACACTCCACTATCCACGTAAACACACACCTACAGTACACACTAAACAGCTAAAACTCAGGAGAGACATTTTTTCTCATTGTTAGCAATGGCTCTTTATCACCATCTTTAATGCAGGCAGGCAAACGGTTTACATTTTTCACACCTATTACCGCTCAACCTGCCCACTTCTGAGTCATTCTGTGTGCAATGAGAGGCTCAGGTAGTGATCTGACTACTCCCTCATGACAGTCTCGTTTGGACCTAATTTATCACACTGGAATGAAATAAGAATAATAAGACAGGAAAAACGAGGAATAAGAAGAAGAATTGCAGTTGCAGTGCACTGTAGCTCAAGGACACAAAAAGACAGATCAAAGAAAAATAATCCAGAACTGTGAACTTTTTATACACTAAATATATATATGTGTGTGTGTGTGTGTGTGTGTGTGTGTGTGTGTAATTTAGAGTCACCAAATAAGCATGTTTGGATGGTAGGAAGAAGCCAAAGACCCGCAGAAAACCCACGCTGACACGAGGAGAACATGCAAACTCCACAGAGAAGGACTCCTTCACCCCAGTCTTCAAAACTCCCACCTCAGGTTGTGCCCTTAGGTGTGAATGTGAGTGTGAATGGTTGTCTGTCTCTATGTGTTAGACCTGAGATATTCTGGCAACCTGTCCAGGGTGTACCCAGCCTCTCGCCCAATGTCAGCTGGGATAGGCTATATACAGTATATAGATCAGTAGAAGCAGGGGTCTGCCACACCAGACAGGCTGTGTAAAGACACTCCTGAGACAGTTCAGTACATGATAGCAGGGTGTAAGATGCAGACAGGAACAGCAGACATGGGATGCCATAACCAAGTAGCTGGCATAGTGTACAGGAACATCTGCACTGAGACCCAAGGTCCAAATGGAAGACACCTCCGAAGGTGGTTGAGAATGACCAAGCTAATATCCTGTGGGATTTCGAGATCCAAACTGACAAACTGGTTATGGCTAACCAACCATCCTGATTGATCGACATACAACAGAAGAAGGAAGCAGTGATAGATGTAGCTAGCCAAGCGACAGCAACATCAGGAAGAAGGAAAACGAGAAGCTTGAAGAATACCAAGGGCTGAAAGAGGAGCTAGAAAAGATGTGTGGAGTAAAGGCAACAGTGGTGCCAGTGGTGATCAGAGCACTCGGAGCTGTGACCCACAAATCTGGGAGAATGGCTCCAGCAGATTCCGGAGCTGTGACCCACAAATCTGGGAGAATGGCTCCAGCAGATTCCAGGTACAACATCTGAGGTCTCTGCCCAGAAGAGTGCAGTCCTAGGAACTGCTGAGATACTACAAAGAACCCTCAAACTCCCAGGCCTCTAGTAGAGAACCTGAGCTTGAGGAAGACACACCACGACACACACCACTTATGTGTATTAAGATTATACTGTATCTAAGATAAGATAAGATAAGATGATCCTTTCTTTGTCCCACAGCAGGGAAATTTGCAACATTACAGCAGCAAAGGGAAAGTGCAAGCAGGAAGCATCGGTAGAAAAAAATCCCAACAAAGTAATATATAAATACGAGCAAATGGCATAGAAACACAAAGTAATATAATAATGAAGCATCAAAAAAGAGGCAGAATGTTATAAAGAGACAGACTGAATGACTGATTTTATATTATTGACTGATGGAAGTATAGATGAACTTTGATTGGTGTGAAAAATGGAAACTGTTTGCTTGCTTGCATTGAAGATGGTGATAAAGAAACAATTTTAGGTATTTAGTGTGTGTGTTTATATATATACATGCATATGTCCACATATATTTCACAAATGCATGTGTTCCCCTCTCTAGTGTAGACTAATGAAAACATATAATTTTCAAAAGCTGCACAATACATCATCATCTTCTCTCAGCGCCAGCGAGCTTTAAATTACACAGCATGAACAACTGTAATAATGGTAGCCTACAATTTAGTATTTAGATCAACATCAGCATTAATTAAGAACAGACGCGATTCTTGTAAATGAGGAGTTCCCCCCACCCCCTAACACAGAAATACATTGTATCTACCTATTATAAGTATGCCGAATTATCTATTAGCAGTTCCTGTTTAAAATGTATGCATGGGTGTACAGACAGCTCTCAATGAAAGGCTTTTACGCTGAAGAAAACTTAAAAATGTGAGGTTTTTCAAGGGAGTTCTGGACTTGGCTGTTAGGAGCGTCTTTTTTCTGTGACTTGCGGATAGTCATCGGAGATAAGGTTGTCGTCGGAAAGTGTAAGCAACTTCAAATCTAAAAATATGTGTCTCATGTCTCTGTGTTGATATTTGTTTGAGTTATGACTGTGAGAAGGAGCGCAAGTGCGATTTTTAACGCTAATTGTGGCACCTGTGCGCACCTGTCCATTTCACCTCACGCAGTGTCTTTGCCGCAAATGGAAGAATTCAGCCTTCAGGCCTTTTGCCAGAACGCCCTTACTGGCAGAAATCATTTATTTTAAACCAAGGAATAATATCTTTTCCTTAAACCTAACAGAGACTGAGCTTTCTGGCAGACAGCCCTGGATGCAAACTGTACCCAGCAGCATCTTTTCCTCACGCCCACGCACACACCCTCTGTCTTACTCTCTATCGATCAGCCTTTTTACCTTGATCTTCAATGTCCAGGTTCTTGATCATCCACTGTACAATATCAGAACCTGTAAGGAGAGAAGGCACATTAATATGAATCGCTGACATACTGTATTTAATATATTCACAGTGTGCTGAAATATCTTCTTGCATGTAGATGCAAATGAAAGGGAAAACAATGACACTCTTAACCCTGCCCACCGCCCCTCATCATCACAGTGCATACCAATTCCTCTCGTCTTGCACCATGTGGGTGGGTAATAGACCATCCATTACCAAATTTTCTTCTCTGACACCCTCTCCAAGCCATCTCTCTTTGGCTGCAGTCCATTAATATAAATGACCAGAGAGGTAGAATGGCATAATGAAGCATCCATTGTGTACAGTAACAACACAATTTGTCTGACTCAGTCACAGCACAGACACTGCAGTTGCAATTGTTTGGTTTAATAAGTCAATGCATCACATCAGACATTTCAAACTGTCACAAATAAAAACTAAGATGTAAACAGGTCAGACTGCGGCATGGAGAGAGGAGAGGAGAAGTGCATTTAAATAAAACTGAGAAGAAGACAAGACATGACACCGTTTGTTATAAAAAACACGATGCAATCATCAAACTATTTTGAGTAAAGGTCTGGAGTTGACTTGTATATCACTTGTTCTTGTTTGAACATCAAACTTTTCATATGCTGTGTGTCATTTTGCAATTCATCTTCTACATCTGAGAGTACAACTGAATCATTTTTCACATCTCAGAAAAACATAACAGCATCCTCTGCCCCCCGGGCATTTTCACACCCCGCCACAACATGTGACTTTGGCACTTTGGCTAAATATATATTTTCCAAGCTATTATTACTGTCCGTCATGCTGACAGGTGAAGGTATGTTGAGGAGAAGAGAGCCACAGAAGGCAGAAAAAAAAGGTGTGAAACGGAGACATGAGGGAATTCATGCAGTGAGACAGTCAGTCCCTGTGGCTGTCTCTCTGTCCATCAAGCTATCATTCTGTCTGTCTGCGTTTTGTCTTCACCGCGCCCACTTTGCTTTTCGGCGCCCCCATAACCAGATGAGATTTTCCATGGATTAACATCATTAATACAACCCCATTTTCACACTATCAAAGTTGACCCACTTTCTAAGAGAGAGCTTAAATGAGATGTGTAAGGTAATCCTCTAACAAGGATGTTTTCCGAATTGATTAATATCATGCCCATAGATTGGGCTGTGCATGTGTGTGTGTGGGGACGCCAGCATGCATCTGAATGTGACAATAATGCAGAGTGATAAGCGACGGCATCAAAAATGAATGATCCCAGCGATGGCAAATATTGGATAACTGCTGCAGTTAAAAGTACAGCAAAAGGCAACGTGTGCAGCTGGGAATTAATACTCAAGCATCACAAGTACAAATGAAGTACGAGGGAAAGCAACAACAATATTTAGAGGCATTAAAAATCAAATTAGCAGAACCATAATGAGTTGAAGACAAAAATAATGCAGGCAGAAGTTGTTTCAAAAAAGCTAGGCTCAGTGTGCAGAAGAGAATTAAAGGAGAAAATGTGAAATATACTGTAAATGGTGCGTGCAAATTTTGTAAAAAAGATGGATCTCTCATTAATGAGAGAGCAGCAGAGTTGTTTCTAAACAATAGGCCTAGGTCTGTTGTTCAATTTAAGGAATGAAGGACACCCAACACATACAGTATCTATACCTATAGGGCCTAACAGTTCAAGTGTGTTATTTATACTCCCAACAATACAGTATGTGGCTGACATATACAAGCACGAGCCCCTGTGTGATTACAAGGTTTATGACATTTAATGACACATTTTCTGACCCGGCTCACCAGCTAAATAAGGAAGTGTTATTATGAAACCTACACTGAGGATGGGATCTACATAGACACTGCATTTATGTCAGCACTACAGTCATTTGAGAGCAGGTGCTGTTACTGTAACAAATAAATAAATTGGCAAATGGAAAAATCTTTGTATTTTATGAAAAATCCATGCTGCAGAAAGTGGTGCAGAGCACAAACACGCTGCTGGTTACATCCTCCACTGTTGTGCTTACAGCTTGGCTGCTGCTCCAGTGAACACAAGTGGCAGTTTTACAGAGGGGAAGCTACAGAGGGACTGTGTCCTTGCTACAGCCTTAGAAACTGCCAGGGGACTCGTGTTTTGGTGTGGGTGGCATGAAGTCTGAGCATTACACTCTTGGAGAAAAATTCTGATCCACTTGAGAACATTGACACTTCTTCTGCTCCACAATGATGCCATCTTAAAAACTAGTGCATGCATTTTGACAGAAATATATAGTAATGCGTGTGATTATGACATGTGCATGAAGTCTAGGCCCTAAGTATAGTACTATAGTTAGGTAATACAAGCCATCTGTTGCAGTTCTGTCATGTTCCCACAGACGTAGCCAGTGTAGCTGTTTGCCAGCTGAATTGATTGTATAATATCTGACGGAAGACGGGACAGAGATGGATCTGGGCTGATGTGGCTTGGCTGGATGTGAAATCATTAATCAATACAACCTCCCGCTGTTTTAAACAAAGACAAACACACAAACACTGCGCAGCAGACTTGGCATGAAAAAGGAAACCATCGACAAAAAAAGAACTGAGCATCAGCTGCCCTTTATACGCCTGAAGCATTTGCCGTTGTTTCACTAACGTCACTCACGCTTAAATTAGCTATTTAAATTTATCTGTGTCTATATGTTGGTGCTCGCTGCCAGCCTTTCATCCGTGTCAGAAAGGACCTGGACATGTCACTGGTTGTGACAAGCCGAGCGTGGCTCTTTTAGTTAGCAGTGATGGTGACCAGTGGTGAGGCTGGCAGGAGCAAGCAGTCATGGGAAAATCTGAGCAGTGCCGTATTGGATTATTAATGCATCAGTAGACTTTTATAAATCCTTAATAATTTATCAAGATTTTGATACTGTTGCACTGTAAAGCTCCAACATTTATGAGCTGATACAGGCTTTTAAAGGTCCAGTGTGTGGGGTTCAGTGGCATCGAGCAGTAGGGCTGGGGGAAATGATTGATTCAGTAGTGTGGACGTGGACAATTGGGCATCGATTCACAAATATCAATAATCGATTATCTAAATGTCCTTTAAAATCATGATGTTGATGGAACGAAAGAGGCGGAACACGAGAGCAGTGCAGCACATGGACAGTCTGCAGTGCAAGCAAACTAGAGTTAACTTGAAATTCATCTTCACAAAAGGCAGTGGTTCTGAGCTTGTTTTAATTAACGTCTATAAAATTGCATTTGCGAGGTGAACGTGAAGTATATTGTGAATACTTTTTAGGCCACCACCCAGAGACGAACTTAACAGAGCGGAGCAGTAATGTTAACAAATTAGACTGGCTGACAGCACACTGCAGCATTAGCCAACTTAAAACACCTCTGTGAAGAAGAAAGAAAGTCTCTGCTCAGTCTGTTTCCCCTCAAAAACGCTTTTGCAGTGTCCGCTCAGTCAGCGGTGTTAGGTAGTAACGATGGGCCCCAGTGAACACTATTATAACGGGCCCTTGTGCGCCCTAGTTACTCGTTATGAAACACACACACAGAGTTTTTGGCATATATGTATTTTACCAACAGTGTTTCTTTTTTTTTTTAGATATTTTTTGAGAGGGGGGAATGACATGCTGCCAAGGGCCACAGGCCGGACCCGAACCCGGGCCGCTGCGGCAACAGCCTTGTACATGGGGCGCCTGCTCTACCCACTAAGCCACCGACGCCCCCAACAGTGTTTCTTACTGTCGCTTTTATGTTATATCTGCTTGAAGAGTTGAACAGCGTGTTAGTGTTGAGAGATTTTGCACTTACACTAGCTGCTGTAAATCGTATTGTCTCATTACATGACTGAACAGAGACTGGACAACATTAACATACATATCACCCAGCAATCATCATTACATATCTGTATATGACAAAAACTACAAAAGAAAAAAGGAAATTATTCTTTTAACTTTTTTTTTTTTTTTTTTTTAATAGCATAAACTTTTGTTAAAGAAAACCATGATGGAGATGGGTTTGCCTTTTTGAGGGCAAAAAAATTACACCAGTTTTATTTAACGTGAGTTCTTTGAACAATTTATGTGTTATGTGTATGTGTCTGTTTCATTTATAATTATTAGTTTTCACCATAAGCCCCTTCGGGTTCCTTACCTCTCCTGCACAATCCCTGACATGTTTATTCTTATATACTTGTTTTTATCACATCTTGTGTGCTAATAAAATTCAAATTCAAATTCAAACACAGGCATATTTCCTGGTGGCAATTGGGGCCCAGTGCAACTGCACTGCCTGCACTGTCTTTACACCCCTGCGCTCAGTATCTTGGCTTTTCCTGGAGCTAAAGGTGCAGCAGAGGTGCTGTTCTCTGCTACTGGAGATGTTAAAACAACCCAGTGGAGCATGCCGCCTCCCCCTTATTTTGTTATTGTTAAACAGGCAGGAAACCGTAAGATGCTTTCATAATTTAATTTATTAATTAATTGCGTTAACTTTTAAAATAAAAAAGGCTGCTAACCATTTATTTTTTAACAGTTTGTGAAATGCATACATAAATATCCCACAGAAGATTAGTGTGTGCAGCCACAGATGGACACTGTCTGACTGGCACTCCCTGGTTTAAAACCCTGGGTATGGAAGCATTTTGGCTATGAGGTTAAAGGGTAAAGCCACATTGTGTACAGGTTAATTCATCTGTTAATTTAAGTTTGGATCACTACAAATACAGTGTGCTAGGTTTTAAGTATCAAGTCACACAGTGAGAAAAATAAATCATGTATAGAAATACGAATCGTTGCCCTGTGAATTACAATGGAATCGTGAGGTGCCCGGAGATTCCCGTCCCAGTCTAGCAGTCAGGTTGCAGAGCTGAAACTTCTTCTGTGTGCCAAGCATGTAGGAGAACAACAGTGGCTGATGCCAAAATGCAAATAGCCCTGTCTAGAACCACTGGTATGAATAATGTGGGCTACTGTAGAAACAACATGGCGGACTCCGTGGAAGGGGACCTACGTCTTACATAGAAATAAACTCAGGGATTCTTATTTTCATATAATTATAGACTAGAGGAAACAAAGTTATGAATATTATGTACCATTTCTGCCAAGAGATGCCCCTAAATCCCACACACTGGACCTTTAATTTGTTACTGTCATACTGTAGGTTTTCTACTGTAAGTCTATATTACAGCATATAATGCACTACAGTGATGAAGGCCTCACTCATCTTAGTTTTTCAATGTAGTGTTGAACTTGAATAATCTCTTATGGAGTATCACTCCAGCATGGATTCTTATCTATTAGGTTGCGCAGCTCGAAAATCCAATATGATCCTCTTGACATTCTGGCACTGCTGGTGTGAAATGCAAAACGGACACTCTCTAAATACTTTCAGTGTTTTGTTTGGCCAGAACAGAGAAGTACTAGTCGGGTGCTTAGTGGGCGGGAGCCAAGTGGAGGAGAGGAAGAGGAGGGAGGAGAGGAGAAGAGCGCAACAGAGCAGAGAGATAAAAGCCTTACCTGAAAAAACACTGGGGATCTTGGTTAGAAAACTTTTCACTGTTCGGATGGGGATGCCATTTTTCTCGTCCTGCATGCGTGCTATTACTTCCTCCATCTGGACAACACAGGGACAGAGGGGGAGAGCAGTGTGGAGGAGGGAGAGAGAACAAGAGAGTTTTTTCATCAACTTGCATTAGTAAGTGGAGGTTGTGCATGAGTAAGACAGAGAGAGGTAAACAGAACAGGTTCCAGTATGGTTCAATCATGACTCCAGTGGACAGAGAGTGAGACAAGGAAGTTGGTGACTAACAATCACTGCCGTCAGATTTCTGCCTCTCCTCTGACAAATCTCTCTGATTTGTGTCATTTGTCGCATAAAAACCTCCAGTAAAGCTGCACTTATTGAATTCTGCAACTGCTATTGAATTTTGGCAATTTGGCAGTCGAGCAATGAAGTTTCTTGTCATGATCCATCACAGTATGTTTATGTCCCGAAACAGCCACACTTCCAAACTTTGCAGAGCGGAGAAGAAAAATTCATAATGTCACTCAAAAGACACAAATGTTTTGTCTTCAGCGTTGACTGAGTCACACAGTTGAACCGAAAGCCACACAGAGGGATGACATGCACAGGCAAATAGACACACATGACAACAAGCAAACATTCGCACACGCCTCTGAGACAGAAATGTACTGGGAGTTGTCTCAAGGGCCTGGCAGGGCAACACAAGGCAGACAGTGTTTCCAAGAACACACAGAAGGGAGCAAAGCAGAGAGTAGAGCATGGCCCGGATACGTCAGTCAGATCAGGGGCCAAAAGATCTCCCCAAACTCCCCCCTCGGTGTAAAAATATACACATGGAAAATATATACACGGAGTTCAACGACCTGGCAACACATTAATATTTACTACACAAACAGGCGCACCTTGACAAACATGCAGAATGTGTTGCTTCATATCCCTCCACCTGCAAAAGATTTTCTGTACTAAGAGGTATTCACGGGGGATGGTCAATTTCCTGTGTTTTTTCAGTTGTATTGATTCTGTCGAGGTTTGATTTCCAACAGACAAATACCGCAACCAGCTGATGATAGAATTATTACTGAAAGATTACTCTAAATAAAAGGCAGGCATGGGCATGACGTCTCAGGTTTAATTGATTACAGTGTGATTTCTAAATATTTGAATCAAAGAAATTCAGTTTTCTGACTGAGTCCAGTACAAAAATTTTAGCCATGATGGATTATTATTTCCAAACTGTAAAAAAAACACTTGTATTCTGGCTGTGTTCCTCAATTAGACAACCCCTGTGTATATAAAAGGGAATTAAAAAGCATGCCCAAATTACAGGTGGCATACTTGACAATAGTGGACAAGCTGCCAGGATTTATTTGGAACATTCTGATGGAAATAAAAGCGTCTTAGAATTCATTCAGATTGATTGAGGTGCAGAGAATTGTGTGACATCCATCACTAAACATCCAACACATGCTTTAAGACAAAGGAACCATTTTCACTGGCTTTGAGAAGAACATTTAGCAGACTATCTTTTGTATGAAATTGCTATTTTTTCCAAAAAAAGATGCCCCAAAGACAACATGTAAAGTGAAAAAAAAAACAGGGAACCCAAGATAGATCCCTGGGGAACACCAAATGATGGGGGGTCGAGGAGATCCAAGATAACACAGGAACCTTTGATGAGATATAGTAAGAGCAGAACTACTCAAGAACTGAATTCCTAATTGCAGCTCAATTTTCTCCATGAATCATCTGCTCAAACATGTCAAATAATGAGCACAGATCAAGACAGATTAAAATTTGATGAAATCTAAAACAAGGCTTTTTTTCTGTTGTCAAATACTACAGTGCTTATATGTTTATTTTGCGTTATTATCACCAATTCTAGTGCCATTTTTCATGTTTTGTAATGTTATTTATTGATGTAATGGCATTTTTGGTTTAAAATGTTTCCATTTTATTACATATATTAGTATAAACAATTGTAACTTAGTGTTTCTGTACAGTAAGTTGTGACTATGACTATGCACTGGACTGAAGTGTTAAGTTGTTCTCACAGGTCTGACCTCATGGATCATCCCTCTGAGTATTGTTGCCTCGCCATCTTTTTGCGACACACACGACTTATCAGCAAAGCTCATCTGTGAAAGGTAACACAAGTTGTTCTATTTGTTTTGTGTGGTTAAAAAATAATTTCTGTGGCTGTTTTGTTGAGAGAGGAACACTTCTGATGAAAAAGCTGGGTTTGATATGTGAATCTGTGATGACTTGGGTTTGGCAGTTCATGAGCTAGTACTGTAGCTTTGTGTTATAATGAAAGCTTGTAGCTAGTCAAATACCCCGGAGCTACAAATCATCCCAGTTAGGGACTGGAGCCTAATTGACAATGATGGAGCACAGGCAAATACTGTAACTAAAGAGCTGCTGGAGGACAATGGAGGCCCAGCAAGACTGAGAGAGGGAGAAATGAAAAGAAAGAGGGAAAAAACATCAAAAATACACATTTTCAGATTATTTCAGTCTGTTTTGGTAATCTCTTTCTCCCACAGATGTAGTGCATGAGGCAGGTCAGTAGATCTGCCTCTACAAAATCTTTCCTTGGAGGTTCAGCAGTGTGAATCAGGTGGGCGCTTATGGCACTATAAAATTAGAGTTCTGAAAACAACTTAAATTTCTCCCACAAATATCAAGACCTCGGTGAAAAAAATCAATCCTAACTGCTTCTGGCTATCCTCCTCGAATCTCTGCTTCCATTCTGTTGTTTATTGGAGGATTTTTCTTATTCCCACACATAACTGATGTCTGGATGGTCCCTACTGATACCAATGTAACACCAATGTTACAATTCCTTCACCAGCAGGAGTCTTAATAGACCACAATGCACTGCAGCAACAAAGATAGGTTTAACCAAGAGACACTGCTATAAACATATGCTGTGTTTCATGTTGGGTACTTGTGTACTTATACTTTATATTTTAAGTGCATAAGTGGGTTCACACTGAGAAGTATGGCAAAATGCAGTACACTAGAGAACCCAGAGGGTGCGCTCATAACATCAAAAAGTTGAGTCACTGATCGCCATATTGCCTGCGTAGGGAAAAGGACTGACTACACAGTGAACTCCAAAGCATTGTACAAATATACATGTGTATGTTTCACTATCACTATACTGTTGTTGGATAATGTTCAGTTTTGTTTATTGTGTTAATTCTGTTGCAATTTGGTAGAGCAAACGATAACATGAATGTTAATTTTAGCTTGCTAGTTAGTTCACAGTGGCACATTATATCATCAGGCATTGACGTTACATGTGTGGTGGCGTAAGTTATATGATCTGTGGGAGTAAGTTACCTTGGGTGTTGATGCATGTTAAATTGTTGTCTTCACCGTATGAGATTTTAGTATTAGATTTGTGCTCAGATGCTAAAATAGCAGATGAAATTTTCATTTTTAATACAACAAATAAATAGATACAGAAGGAGTCAAGTGAGCAAACAAGCAGATTTAGCAGCCATATATTTTTGAGAGTGACAATCGTTCGTCAGATGTTGTGTTGATGCTCCGCCAGGTTGCATTTCGCCAGGCAAAGATAGAAAAGCTATCAAATCCTCCAGTCGTCATTTATGTTAAGTGTGCACCGGCCATATTTCATTTGAGACAACACTACCCTGTCACAATTTGCGCGCTACGCAAGCAAGTACATAGTGTATACCAGTAGCTCTCAAATGGTGTGTGCCATGATGCCAATCCAGGTGTGCCGTGGGATTGCATGATAACCACACATTAGCCTATTATTGCAATATTCAGTAAGGCCTATTCAAAAATTAATTTTCAATTGACAGTATCAGCTCCTGCTATCAAACTCTTGCTAAGAAATGTACTTTAACTGAATTCAATTTAAAAAACCTTCATGTGAAACCTATTTGTCGCCGTTTGCGTGTGGCAGGTATAAGTGTGTGACACATCAAAAGCCCTGACTGGCAGCCAGTGTGAGAAATGACCATGTTTAAAAGGAGAAAGCCGTGAGTGGGAAAATGGATCGATTGATTGTACGGAGCGAATTACAACAAAGCACCAGCCAAGACGACCTACCGCCGACAGAAAGGAGATTAAAAAAAAACTGTCAGTAGACGGTATCATGAAAGCTACCTGTTACTAATAACTTATTGTTATTGTATTACATCATGATAAAAGTGATAACACACTTTAAAGAAGCTATTGTGCACAGAGATTAATACAGATGTGCCTTGAGACTTTGGCTTGCCCTTTGGTGTGCCTTAGGAACCATTGGTGTATATTGGAAGTATACAGTTTGAGAAACAGCATTTGACTTTGACTACTGTGTTAATAGTCATTCAGGGATATGTAAGAAGTCGTTGAGTGAATTAAAGTGAGACAAGGCAGGTTGTAGGAAAAGAGTGAATCTCAAAGAGACTTACTGTATTTGATCACGGCACAACTGAAGCTGTTGAACTTCAGAAAATGTTGACATCTAACAGTTTAAGTATCAGACAGTGAGATTTTTCTTTGGTGTTCCTCAACTAACACCAGTTAAAGTTAGAGAAGAAGGTGTGATTCTAAAGAAGAAGATGTGCTTTGAGTATCAGTAAGACACTCAGCCGTGCTAAAATCAAACCAAACCAGTCCTGTGTAAGTGCATTGTTATATAATTCAGGCTCGTTAAGCTGTAGCACCTAAAACTGACGCACAGGAAAACAAAAATTAATAGTATTCATGTGGCCTCCTTTTATGCGTCGCATGCATCATCCCTTTGCTGTTTTAAACATATCCCTCTTAATTCATCCTAATTGTGTTCATCTCATTCCCCAGTAGAATAAGCGCGCCTTATAACGCCAACCCTGCCTCTGTATTTATGTGACTCTGCCTTTCTGTGAGAGTTAGCTGGCACTGTGAGACACAGAGCATATAAGGACAACAGCACCAGTGATCAATACTTCACACACTCTCTCCTATCTCTGCAAACCCTCACCGCCTACACATGGTAAAATGCCACCAGCGTGAATATTCAGGATCTAAAGCTCTTGAAGTCGGGATGCTCTCTGGCTTCATGTTGTGAGGAAGAGAGGAAAGTCGTTTCCCTCCAGAGAGAGGGAGAGAGACAGCAAGAGTGTCTCTTTCTCTCTCTCTCTGTCCCCCACCCATCCACCCACCCAGAGCTGTCTGACTGCGTCTCTGCAGCCTCTTAACAGATAAGAGTGAGTGTTTTGGCTGCACAGTGTGAATCATTGAATAATGATGGCACAGGACTCAGTACATATGAAGTGACTAACAAAAGCTCCGGATATAAGCACACACTGAGCTTCAGCACATGGCTCCAAGCACTTCAAAGACTATCACTGAGGGCACTCAGGGTGCAATCAGAATGTTCTGAAGCACCATTTGGAGCAAAAAAAATAATAAAAAAAGAGAAAGAAATTCAAACCGCGTTTGTAAATCAATGCTGGCCTCTTAGTTTTCTTTTTAGCCGTTGTTAAGTGCACCACAAGTCCCTTATTTGATGGGCTGTTTCCAAGAAAAGCGAGCCGATAAAAGGATTTTAGAAAGGTTCTATCTTGAGCACATCAGAAAGGTGGGAGGTTTTTAGGAGGAAATTTCACCAAATTTATTGCGTGTTCTCAGATAGCTCATTTGGAAGTGACCTTTATCAGTTACCCCAGCAAGACAGACAGGAGGCTTGAATAGAGGTTGCTTGGCTGCCTTGGTGACGGTTGTGTAAGGCTGAAATGTTAAGTTAACTGCGGTAACGTCTATGCGGATCAGTGTTTTAAAGGGATAGTAATCAAGACACATGCTGGCACATTAATCACTATATACCGCATCTTAATTACTGTGTGGAGGTCTGGGGTGACACCTATACACGCAATTTATATACATTACACATATCATAAAAAAGCCATTAGAATTGTACATAATGTTGGCTATAGGGAGCACACGAACACACTGTTTTTAAGGTCATATGCATGGAAATTCGGGGACTTGGTTGAATTTAAAACAGTACAAATGGTGCACAAAGCAAGAAATAATCTACTTCTGGGTAATGTTCTCTGACAGGGAGGGTGTATATAATTAAAGATAATTTAATCTAAAAAAAAACACTGTGTTCGTACAACCTTGAAAACTATGTGTGTTTCAGTGTGTGGGGTGGATTTGTGGGATGGGTTTGATGAGGAGTTAAAGGGAAGCACAGCTATAGAGCACTTAAAAAAGATGTAAGGACAGAATATTTAGGAGGTAAGCAGACGAAGAGGGGTGATGCTGATGGGATGCTTTATTTATTTATCTGGGGTTTGTATATTTAATGTCTAAGACTGTTGTTTATGTATCTATATCAATGGTTGTAAATACATTTGGGATAGTTGTTGACAATTTACTTTTTAAATCAGACATGAATACTGAGAAGGGGGTGGGAATATATGAGTACACTTCTTCCTACTCCTTTTAGAGCATGCCTGTTGATGTTTTGTTTTTATTTTTTGCTCAAGATAAACACATTCATTCATAGTTTGGATCTTTTGAAATGGGGTTGCATGACGTACGTATCCATAGTCAGTGTATTACATGCAGTAGGTGGCAGTTGGCATGCACCCAGTTTGGAGAAGCAGCAGGAGTACCACCATGGAAGCGGAAAATGTATTGCTGTGGATGGGAATGGCAGCAAAATGTATTTTAGCCACCTAAAAAGTCAATAGCAGTTTAAGTGTACACTAAATTGAAAATATTTTCACCACTTTACCTTGCCGCAGACAGCCATTTCCGATGCGGAAGCGTTAATGGCTTGAGTTCCCCAACATGCTCTCGTCAATGCCCCCAGACTCCATTCTGAATACAGAATGTGCTGGTTTAAAAATGCATCAATCAATCAGGTTTTGTTGTACCTCTTTTTTTATTTAAGAAACAAAGAACATGGGGTCATCGTGGGTGTTACAAGGTCAAGTCCTAGTACATTTTTCACTTACATCCAGGCATACCATGTCACATTTTTTCAAAAAATCCATTTCTCCCAGTATTTTGTACATTTTTCCATCTCAAGTTTTAAATAAAAGTGAGTCTTTCCATACAGTATATTTCATTTATAATCCCCAGCCATTGGGCCAATGCTGGGGGGTCAACTTGCAACCATTTGCGAGTTATAGCTTTCCTGCTACTTGCCAAAAGTATCTTTAATAAATACTTATCTTTGTTTGGGACAGTTTCAGGTATTTTTCCTATGTATAACGTGACAAATGAGTAGACTAAATGCATCCCAATTATCTCATGAATCTCAGCTGCAATCTCTTCCCAATATGGTTATATTTTTGGGCATGCCCAAACAACATGATAACGATTGGCCAGTGAGGTTCCACATTGCCTCCAACAAAGGCCCCGGCTCTGTAGGCCTCTTCGCAGTGCCGTTAGTCTCAGGGTAATAAAGAATCGCACAAGGTTTTTCCAACCAAACTCCCTCAGGGACCTTGAGTTTGAAGTAGTTGCCTGTGTCTCACATATCTGTCCAGTCCTCCTCTAATATCGAAACAAACTTTTTAGTATCTCCCATTAAGTACGCACGGTTGTGTTCGTTTATCTTTAAGCTTTGAATTTCTTTTTATCCAAGTAGTCCCTAGCTTGCAGGTATCTGTAGAAGTCCTGCTTTTCTACTGCTTTTTCTGATTTGATATATCCCTTTAGCTCTGTAATTTTCCATTGCCGATGACCGAACAGAGAGACGAAATTACAGTTTTTCTCAGTGGAGTCCGGCTTCAAAAGAGCATTATAATGTGTTGAGTTCCCTGCCACAAATTGATGTTTGACGGCAGTGTAAGGTGGTAAAAATATTCTAAGTATAGCGTACGCTTAAACTCATATTGGTTTTTCTAGGTGGTTAAAATAGGTTTTGCTGCTGCCCTCATCTATAGCATTAAATTGTTTAGCCTCCGTGTCAATACTCCTACCTGGTTCTCCAAACTGGGGGCATGCCGACTACTGTATGTGGTATACTTACCATAGATAAGCACTGAATACAACCCCACTTCAAAGGATCCAAACTATCCCTTCAAAGTGTTTACCATGAAAACAGGATTTTCCCAGCCAGTTTCTCACAACTGTGAAGTATGCTTTTAAAAAAATGGGGGTAAAAATGAATATGATTTAGGCAGGAGAATGGTTTTTGAGAGATTTAAGTTACATAGGGTTCAGTGACTGCAGTGTGGTAGTAAGCACCTTTGTTTGCTAACTGCAGCAGATGAACAGACAGCTCGAAAATACATGCTGCAAACTACTACGACCTTGACATTTGAAGTGAGCTACTACATGCGAGCCACAGAGTAGTCATTTGTTGACTGTGCCGCACAACCTACAGGTTGCATTAAATCGTTTCCTTCCATAACAAGTGATGCTCTCTGTCTCCTGTGCTGACCTAGATTTAAGTGACGGAAAGAAATCCTCAGTACTCGATGAGCTCAAACTTATTTTTCGAGCAGCTTTAATTAGATCATCATTACCTACATACGCGTTAAATCCCTTAAGACAGATGAGTGTTTATTAGAGACTGAGGGACCCATCATGATACGTTTTTAATGAAGAATGACATGAGGCCCGCTGACAAAATGTACCCGGGAAGCATGCACCCGTTTAGCTGCGTGGTGTGGTGTGAGGTGAGCTAATATAAATCTACATCTTTCTTAGCACACTTTATCAAATGCAGCTTGTCCCGTCATTCAATTGGAAACTCATCTAGAGTTCATTTCAGTTTGTCTGTCTGTGCAGATGTAGAAACCTCCCTGAATGTGCTGCTGAGGAAATTAAAAGCTCTCCTTTTCTTCTTCTCCTCCTCCCCCTCTCGCTTCTTCCTCTTCCCCCCCTCGTTGCCTCTGCGCTGCGATGGGTGAATGTTACTGCATCAGACGTACGGGGAGAATGGTATTACCTTGACAGTGTTATCTGAGGACACGTGTGTCTACATGAGGAGAACAGATATTCCTCCCAACTCTGCATCACACAAACATGCACTCACATATCACAGAGGAACACATGCATCCACACACACAGAGCGCAGATGTTCCCATCATGACTCGACACGCAGAATACACAGCGATCAGGCACGTTGCAACCAGAGTTTATATGTATATATATACAAAGTCTGACAGACTTTACAGAGATGCACACACACACACACAAGGACACACATTATGAAAGCTTATGAACCCAGAAGGTGGGGATTATTATATTTTCAAAAGCGCAGCATCAAAATAGGTGTGCAGCCCAGCTCAAGTCTGGCTGCCTACGGCGGTGCGAGAGCAGCCTGAATAGAACCTGTGGCTATATATCATGACAGCTCGACTAGATAAAACAGTCTTTGCAGTTGCTTGATCTCATTTCCTTCTGAACCGCAGTTCTTGGCTCCATGAATGAGGCAGAACCTGTGGTGGAGGCTGAGAGATGATATTTCACATTTAGTTTGCCCTCAAATACCAGCGGCGGTTTACCAAAAATAAAGAATACAGCATGCACACCAGATTCAAGGTCAATAACTTTTAATAGAATCAATATTACAGCTGCTTTAATGCACAGTGAAGTGCTATGTTACCACAAACGAGGCGCACATCTCATCTAGACGGGCTGGTGCATTTGCATATGGAGCAAATCCAAAAAACAGAATGTTCTTCATGCCATACTTTGGGGGATAAGGGTAGGACACAATGCAGGCGAAGCATACTGTTAGAAATGTCTCGAACAATTCCAGTGCAGTTTTTGGATGGCTACATATTATGAGCTAGATTGTTTTTGCCTGCTATCAGGTCCCCTGCTTGTCTAGACTTTACCGTCTCTATCTGTGCACAATGGTGACACATCCAAGTGGTGCTGCTCCTCCCCAGCGGTGACCTAGATTCAGGTGAGGAGGAGAAATCTCAACATTTCATGAACTCAAACACCTTTTTCAAACAGCCTTAATTAGATTATCACTTCTTATGTAAGCTTTAAATCTCTGAAGACAGACCTGTGTTTGTTTCTTCCTCAACTCATAAAGAGACGTTAAACAAAGTCAGACATGTGAACTCAGGAATGTAGAGGTCACCCGCTCATTTACTACCAAACACACAGGAGATGTGCTGACCGAAGGCTTTTATACTATAATGGCCTTTGTTAGACAAGAGCACTTTGATGAAGCTGATGATGGAGCTTTTATATTCACCACAAACCTTTGTTTAATCAATCACATACAGTGCGGTGGTGGCAGCAAAACATCTCTAGGGATGTGAAGCTGTTGGATAACAAAACACAATGTGAAAACCCTCGCATCAATTTTAATTATTAAAGTGAAATAAATCTAAATTTATATCACCGCAGAGTGTCAGGCAGATCAATCAAGTAAAAACTGCTGAAGTAGAACATTTTAATAACCCTCCATAATCGTGCATGGATATGAGAGGGTTCACTGAAAGGCTGCACCTATAGGCTGTTATGCTGTATGTTTTATTTAGGCCAAAAATAAACCTAATGATCAATAATGAAGCCAATTGTCACAATGCTTATATTTACTGAGGATTATGTTAATACATGACACGCATGAGATTAAGTCCTTATTCCATGAGAGGAAATCTATATGATGACCGAGTGTATTCATTCATTACCATGAAAATATTGTGAATCCTGAATGTAACCAACACATGCAAAATAACCCAGCCACCATAAAAAATGTTGGCATTGTGTGTTTCTGTAAACCACTGAAACGTTACATTTGCACATTATTATGTGGTAGATACATTAAAACTTAATGTTTCAACAATACTGGGGTTTCGTTTGGTTAGATTAAGGCACAAAAAACACTTAGTTATGGTTAGAAAAAGATAATTTTTTGGCTCAAAATACTAGGGGTGGGTAGTATTGCGATTATTTTTTTGTCTAAATTATTAATATTACAAATATAAATTAAACTTTAGGTAGCCTACTAAAATAATGCAATCAATAGCTTTTTCAGTCCATTAAATACATTTTAGTGACACTGCTCTTTGGCTGATGGCAGTCTGTACACATACTGTTGGTACTGAGTGTGTGGGGTTGTATAGCGACAGCTCTGTGTATGGACTGTACAGATGTAGGACCTGTATGTATAAGTCTTTTGTATCTTTTAATGGCAGGTACCACATGTATCCAAGACAAATTTCCTTCAGGACAATAAAGTCTGTCTTATCTTATCTTATCTTATCTTATCTTATCTTATCTTATCTCAGTCCATAGGGACTTGGGTTGGGAACTGGAGTTCGCCTGTTCAAGTCCCCGTCCGGAACAAATATGGAGCGTAGAGTGGTAGCCGGAGAGGTGCCAGTTCACCTCCTGGGCACTGTCGAGGTGCCCTTGAGCAAGGCACCCCCACCCCCCCCACCCCCCCACCCCAACCGCTTAGGGGCACCTGTCATGGGCAGCCCCCTCACTCTGACATCTCTCCACTTAGTGCATGTATGTGTGCCTGTGTGTAACTGACAACGGAGTGAAAAAATTTAATGTCCCCTTGGGGATTAATAAAGTATATAAAATTTAAACGAAAAAATTAACAACAATGATTTCAACCAAAAATGGTAAACTTTAGTGGTGTTTTGGCTGATTGTTTACACGACAGTGGCATTTTGGGTGCCTGAAAACGCAACGTCTTGAAAACGGGTTCCAGAGTGCAATTTTTTGGAAACGGCAAGGTCTTTCTTTTCGCACATGCACATTGCGGTTCCAGTCACTAGGCATACGCGAGAAAGTCGACCATCACAACAACAATGGCGGACTCCCGAGCTCTGTTTGCTGGAGTAGCGTTGATAAATTCAACAGGGTGAGCAGCACAAAGTGTTGATTTGCTGTAGCAACTCCGCCTCGTCTATCCGGATAAACGTTTGTGTGGTTGCTTTTTTGTTTGTCTTTACATCACCTCTCTGTAGAAGGAAGTGCATGTGCGCAGGTGCGTGTTGTTTCATTACAAAGTCGCCAACTACTGCAGCGTTTTTGGTAGTTTTTGCAGATCCGTGTGCACGGCGATTGTTATCAAAATGTTGTGGTCTGAACATGGAACTTTTTTCAAAATGAAAATGAGAAACGATTCAGTTTTCAGCTGATCGACCTTTAGTATTGAGATGATATCGTATTGTGGATCCTCTGGTGATTCCCACCCCAATAAAATACACAGTTTTGGGATTACAATACCTGCTTATAAAGCAGCAATGTCTCAGCAAAAAACAACCTCTTTTTGTGCCACTGTTTTTGCAGGAAATGCAACAAAATCTTGGTTAAAAAAAAAAAAAAAATTGTGGCACTGCCCCCACACAGGTCGCTAAAAAACACCCACATTTGGTGCCTAAAAAGTCACTGGAAATGCAGCATTAACTCGCAGAAAACAGCCTGATTTGTTGCTTGTTGTCTCAAACAGCGGTATGCCATGGTCTGCAGCTTGGCAGGTGTCTCGATGAGGTCACACCCCATCCATCATCCACTCTACCTCCCAATGACAAAGTCAGTTCATCAACTATGTCACATTGATATGATACGTGTGAGGCGTGCAAATGGAATCATGCAAACATTTTCTTCTGGCCACCTGGCTGCTTAAAATTAAAAGAGAATGTTTTTATTATTCTGCTTGAAGTCAAGTTCAGACTCTCAATCTTTAATTAAAACATTCACAGCAGATAATGCACTTGAAATCCAACCCTAATGTCATGACAACTCCAACCAATTAGATATCAGATATCAGATATTAGATACCACCTGGCACAATCACTGTTTGTGTCAGAGTAAAACACTTTGCCTGTCAATACTACATGTGCTGTTACAGCACCTCAGCAACACACAGCTGCAATTTTGTGCATGACCGGTTTGTGTCAGATAAAACAATAAACACATTAGCTCGACTAACTGGCTAATGTTCATTGTGTTGCGTTGCTGGCTAAATACAAACAAAGTTAGTCAGACACTTGAGCCTGCACCTGTGCAGCACTGCACCACTTGGACATTCAAAGTAAAATGACCCTGGCCTGCAGATAGGTGGGGGGAAGTTATTGAGCTCATGCTGACAAGGTTGTTGAATAGATGCCATGAATCCTAAGTCTCTGAGTTACCACAGCAACACCGTCTGTGACCACTATCACAAGGACATCTTTGGCAGCCCGCCATCGCTCATTCATAAAAGAGAAAGAAAGAGGGTGGTTGTGGGGGGTGGCACGATGGGGACAGAGGGTGTACCGGATGGAGAGACAGAGAGACAGATAGTGTTTATAAGACACTTTGTCAATGTAAGCTGTTTAACTAATACACTTCATGTGGTCCATAACAGTAATATTCATGTTGGTATAATTCCACAGTGTTATTCTGGGCTATAGCGGGGTTGAGTTTTATTAGTATTCTTCCAGTATTTGTTATTTCATATTATCGCTTCCAGCAATATTAATATTATTGTAGATGTGTGATATTTAAGTTGCCCACACACGTCTTCGCCTCGGGATATTTTTAGGTCCTACCTGCTGCACGAGTGAGGAAAGAGAAGTTGGGTCTGTTTTTTGTCTTGCAGTGTTTTATTAGATTATCCTATGATTTACTAAGGCTCCAACTAACTCTTATTTTCATCATTGATTAATCTGCCAATTATGTTGTTTGAATAATCCATCCAATTTTTGGTCTACAATAGGCTTGTGCCAATTGGCAATCGCATCATATATCGATGACTGTGTTCCTAAGCTGATGTTTAGGTGATTTTAACTAACTTACTATCAGAACTCTGTGCCCTGCTGTGCATTAAGAGATGTTCCTGGTGGAGTGCCATGTCTGGTCGCTGAGCCCGGTCAGTCAGCACGAGGAGTAAATTTTAAATCCTTGATTATAAACCAGTTTGCCGTTTCTTTTTCATGGATCTGACAACCCAGATCTCCATTCTCAGTATGCCTGCTCAGTAGTTAATGTTATGAATATGAGTTGGATTGTGATTTAAAGATAATAATAATTTTAAACATAACATGATGCAGTGATATTGTCACACCAAGCACAAACACAGATGTTAAAAGTGAGCCACTGTTTGAACCTAAAAGACCATGCCAACAAGTACATGTTTTTTAAATGTTTAAATATTTTAATGAAGATTTTCATACTCATTTTTTAAACATGTCTTTTCACACGTTTAACTGTAACACAACCCCCCACCAGTGGGGGAGCCGGTAGCAGCAGAGCAGCAGTATAAGTATTTTGGCACTGTCCTAGATGACAAGTTGAACTTTGATGTGAACATTGACAGCATCTGTAAGAAGACAGAGAAGGCAAACCGACGCCTAATCTCTTTAAGGAAGCTGATAAGTTTCAGTGTAGAAAGGACAATCATGAAATTGTTCTATTCTGCCTTTATTGAGGCCGTTCTTTCTTTTAACATCGTCTGTTGGTTTGGTAATCTGAGCCTTATAAACAAAAACAAGTTGGATAAAGTGGTCAAGTTGTGCTGTAAGATCACTGGTGGTACTTTTAATAACCTACAGCACCTGTATGAAGAAAGAGTCACCTCTAAAGCTCGGTCTATTGATCTTACAGACCGTCCTTTGTCCTGTCTGCTATCGCTTATCTTAACCAACAGTGACCACTCATTGTCCGTTGATAGTGTGTGATACTGGATTCTGTGTGTTTGCATTGTATTGTCTGTTTTGTTGTACTCATGACTGTGGTCTTTATCTCAAATTGCCTCTCGGGGACATTGAAGTTTACATTACCTTACTTCACCTAATCGTCCAACTCCCACCACCCCCTAGCGATCGGATCACCTATCAGTGATCCTGTGCATTGTACTTCTGTGGACATTTTGGTCCCCAGATTTGCTGCAGAGTGAGCACTCTTGACTTTCGCGCTACTCTTTGGCACATACAGCTGCCAACGCAATGCAGCTGCACAGGGGAGGAGAGGCTTTGCACCAGAAGGCTTCAAGTTACCTTCTACCTTCTGCTTAGAAGTGGTGAATTTACGGCTCACAGCAACTAAATTCAATTCGACTGGCATAATTCTGAGTCAGGTACAGTGCTACAGTTTCTCAAATCAGATCTTGAAGACAGACTGTCCGCACTGTTATTTGCAAGTAATCAGAGCCGTTTGTAAGACCAGACATCACCAACTTGTCTGCATGGGCTGCTGTGGTAACGACGTAGGCATCGGTAACTACATAGCAACGCTGGTCACGTGGCTTTTCACTGCAGATACATGAGAAATTGAGGTCTTATTATTATTAAATCTGTTGTTCCTCATGTTGTCCACTTAAGTGCTCTGCTAGTAGCAGCATGGATCTGCTCAGCACTTCCGTCTCTCTGGATTTGACGTTGTCGTCATGTGTTGTGTTCAAAGACACTTTGATATCTGATTTGAGCGGTCAAAGCGTCCCAACTGAGACACATCTGTAGAAATCCAATTGGAATCACATTTCAAACAACCTTCAAATTTAGTTTGGATCAGATGTGAAAAAAAGTGTTTCATGTCCGAACCTTCTGAAAATCAATCTGTCTGAACAAGGTCTAATTGTTTCAGCGCTATTTATCACCTGCAGTCCAGAGGGACAAGAGTATGTTAAACATAAAGCATTCGGGCTTATATAGCGGAAAAGACACCTTGGCAATAGATGGTCACGCTTGGTTTGCTTTGCTCACCTTTAATTATACATGAACTATCCTGATTTATAATCCATCCTATTTTAAATGACTTTCTCTGCCCCCGTCTTGAGTTTCATCCTTTATACTTACGCCTGCATATTTTGCATTTGCATCGTCTCCTTCACACTTTCCTCCATTTATCCACCTCCTCATAGGTAACGCTGAAGCTCTGAGATGGAGAACAAGAACGGACAACAGTCTGTTTCACAGCAGGCCAGGATCGCAGAACATGAGAAACAGATGCCCAGGTGACAACACTGCCTGGAGTGAAGGCAATTAATCCATCCAAACTGAAGGTTTCTTTCTATGCGCTGCGAGGCAGATTCTGCAAACCAGTGATTAGCCATTTAACAGCATCCGCAGTTTGGTGCTTGATAAGCCTTGCTTGCTGTTGCATTCATCAATACACTTCTCTGTGTACACAATCAAGCTCCATTGAGCCATCAGTCAAATGGAGCATCTGTTTCTTGGGATGTCACTTCACTGTTTCACACTCCAGGATGTTTTCTCAGTCTGCACATTTGTTCCCTCTGTCGGCTTTATTCTTCTTTTATATGTCATTTGTAATAACATCGCGTCGTTGAAGGTACAGTATAAAGAAACCTGAGGATGCGTCTCTGCCATTTGCAGCTCGTGGCTTTATCATCCCAGCAAACTGCAAAGATCTATGAATTTTTTAGATGATAATTATTCCTCCTCGATGCCTCCTCTCTCTCCTCACACCTAATATCATTAATGCGTTTTATAATGTACCAGTTGGCGGTGTACTGCTTTGTCTATTATTTCCATAATGGAGGACCGTGATGCCACTGTTGAACGCTCTTGCCCGCAGCAGCAGCAGCAGCAGCAGCATTATCATATGCAAGCTCAGATGGACAGTGAAGGACAGATGGCTTTCTTACTAAAGACTTTGGTTTATTTGGATGAATACAAATGGGTGTTGTCAACCATGATGCTTCCTCAGCTTTGAAACGCTCCTCGAGGTGTGACTGAGAGCCTTTCAATGGCTTGATCTGATTTGGTCTGATTTGCTAATGGATGAAAGTGGGACTGATGTTTGCAGGCGAACAAGAAGATCTTTGATTCCCTGTGTGGTGTTATTGACTTGAGGTTACCTGAGTGGCATGTTGTGGTGTTTTCCAGGTGCTTAAATGTAGTGTCTTTTTTTGTTTGAAGCTGAAAGGATAATGATGTGAATAATGCATTCAATTCATCCAATCTACTGGAATCAAACTGGATTCTAGATTGTGCCATGCTCCCAAATCCTGTACTTTTTTCCTCCCAGTCTTTGCTGGTGCATTTCAGCATATCTTGTACCCTTTTTCCATCGTCACTCTTGGCTGTGCCGAGTCAAGCTATGCCACGCCAATTTGTGTTTCCATTGTCAGTTTGGACACGCCGTGCCATGCCAAGCCGCGCCAGAGATGGACCTTCTCTTGAGTAGGTCCAAAACTCGGGCTGCCCGCCCTCAAGCAGGTAGTGCTGACATCTGAGTTTTTAAAAGCTTGTGTGTGTTTATCTCTCAGTAGTTTTGTAGCTTCTAACTGAGGGGTCTGCCCATTGGTCCGACAGCCCATTGTTCCGACCATATTAAACCCATTGTTCCGAAGTCCCGTTGTTCCGAAATCATCATGATGCCCTATGGTTAAGGTCTGGTTAGGTTTAGGCACAAAAACCACTTGGTTAGGGTCAGGGAAAGATCATGGTGTGGGTTAAAATGAAAAATAAAGTGGCAAACACATAAGCCGTGAGCCTGCTTCGCCTCAAGCCTTTCCCAGCTGACCCAGAGCCGGTCACGGCGCACCATCAAGGCAGAAATACGCCCGCCGGGAGCCGTTCAGCACCGCGGAGAGCTCCCCACACAACCCGGACCCCAGAGTTAATAACAGGAGGTTATGGTGTTTCATTCTCTCCTCTCTATGACACTTGTATCTCGACCAGTAGCCTACTTTTGTTGCGTTGCTGATCCTCTATGGTACACAAATACAGTATAGCCTAGTATAATCACATATCAGAACAACGGGACGTCGGACTAATGAGAGGTCGGAACAATGCTACGGCACCCTAACTGAATCTCTGTGGTTTGGAGTTTAGTTTCTCTCCTGCATCCTGTTTTTACTTTATATATCTGCTTTATTTTACTGTTTCATGTTCGCAATCCGGCGTAGCTCATGTCTGTCGAAACGGGGTATTGGTGTCTCACCACCACCTGTTGATGAGTTGAAAAGCCACTGGTAAGACTATGCATTGCGTCACTGAAACCTGCAAAAGCACAGCAACTTCACACAGCAAATATCCAGGTGTGCAGAGATGAGAAAGTAGGCAGGGATTGAACTTCTCTTTCAAGCCCTCTTCTTTCATTTTTCACACAATTCCTTCTGTCACTTTTTTCCAACCGAGCATAACACCATAGATGTGTTCAAGGAATGAATGTCTGAAAGTGTGCATGGTTATCCCGATTTGTGTGATTCATCGCACCTCGCCCCTCTATATGACAGCCGGCTTTTCACCCGACCTTTTAATGTTGCCGTTTAAAAACAGGCCATTAACACTTTTGTCTTCAGACATGGTTCGATGACACGTATGAGCTCATTTTGAGCACACTGACACCTTTAGTCTCATAGTTCATCTCTCCTGCAATTATCCTACAGCGGCAATGCAGACCCTGTTTTTTAAGGTTAAAGTATTAAAATATAGAGGTAAGAAAGTCACACTAGAGTACATCTCTTATGCTCCATTTCTGCTGCAAGATTTACGCTAAGACAGATATTATCCAGAACAGCCAACCTTTTATGATAGGTCACTCCCTTACCTCACCAACAAATGTTAAAAGTGCTGTTGAAGATATAGAGTGGGCTATATTCTGCAGCTGTATAACATAATTCTTGCCTGTAATTTATTCCGAAATGAATTTCAGCGGATAGTCCAGGTTGAAAATCAGAAGCAAAGAACAATCACAGCCCCGCGAGTGGTGCCTTTGTCTAACCAGGTGTAGGAGAGGTTCATGTTGATGTCAGAGTGAAAGAGAGAACTGTGGGTCATCTGTTGTGCAGCCTTTTTGATGTCTGTCTCGAGCTAATTCATCCAGAGAGCACTTTGAGCAAAGTGAAAATCTGTAGGACTTTGTCAGGCTAATAATATTTGCTATATTATTCTTTTTCTCTTTCCAGGAAACGGGAGTAATTTAATTATTTCTCTATATAATAATCCTTCTCCCTGTGCACTTCCAGCTTCATTAAAAGCCTTTCATGATATACTACAAGGTTGGCAGCACATATTCTTCTCCATCATTTTCTAGCTGGAAGTCAAATAATCAAAACTCATTGGTGAAGCATTCCTGTGCACAACAACAGCAGCAGCAGCAGCAGTTGCAGTATTGTCATCTGGTTTGATGGACAGATGGTATTATCACTATTTCATTTAGAAAGCTTTCCAGATGGTTGCCACCAGATACTTGCATCCACATTTCCCTTCTTCACAGGATTTTCATCAACTCCTACAGCTTTTTAGAGCACACAGCCTCCTTCCTCCTCACGTCCCCAGAGAATCATCGTCCCCAGTGTATGGCTGCAGAAGGATGTTCAATATTTCCCCTGACTCCTCAACATCTCCCTCCCCAAGGGACAAACCCTCTACTAGAGAGAGTGAGACAAGCATTGAATCATGGATGAGAGGTAGTCAGCTAGCTATGCCTGCCCCCTGGAAAAAAACACCAGCATTTATCCTCGTTTGACATTGCTGCCGTTAATGCAGTTCTTGTTCCAAATTCGCCAGCCAGTTAGTTTCTGCCATCTCATGCTTTATGCAACCACAGCACATTTTAGAGAATCTACAATTCTTTAGGGAAATAGTCTTCTGTTTCAATGCAGATTGAAGCTCTGTGTGATGACTTTTTCAGAGAAGAACTAACTGTGAATTTTCACCGTCATAGCATTTCATTCAGGAATTGGATAGAAGAAACTTTTCTGTTTGAAACCAGACCCTTCAGAATTTCCTATTCTGGTTTATGGTATATTGCCACAAATTAATAGCTTTATGATAATCAAGTCTTTCTGACAAGTATAGTAAATAAACTTTACTCATTCACATTAAAGCTGAACTAATCAGTAACTAGCTGGTGAAAATTGTTGAGTATCAAGCAGCAAAAGAGCAAATCAAATGGTCCAATGGAGTAGGTTGATTTCCACTCACTTTGGAAAGGACGTCTGTGACTGTCCCCAGAACAGCATGCATTACTGTCCTAACTGTTTCTGTTAACGTTATGAAACAGTTGCCGTTATGGTATTAAAATCAGGGGTTAGGTTTAGGCAACAAAACTAGGTGGTTAGGTTTAGAAAACAACATCATGGTTAAGTTTTAAATAAGTACTTTACTAAGGTAATGTCATGTATGTCACATGACGGATGTCACATATGTCACTATCCTAGTATGCTACAGATTTTAGTATACTGCCCTACGTTGTTGTTAAAAGAAGTCAACATTTACTTTGGGCCACGAACACCAGTCTCATTGGTGAAAGTCCTATGCTATAACATTGTCATCGATAATTAAATCCCAATGTCCTCAAATGAGACGATAACAAATTCCAAATGTCCTCAAACAAGTACTTCCTAATTAACGTCTTAGCTTGTTACTGTTGCTAAAATTGGTCAAATTTGTTGCCATATCAAACTACAAACATTATTAATCAGACATAAACAAGTTCCAACTATAAAATTTGGTCAGATTTTGTCCACTTTTGTGTCGGGATCAGCTGCAGACTGACTCGGCAGGGATGGTTGTCATCTTTTTTTTTTTTTTACATGGATTAGTGTATTTTGCTCTTACTACCACTAGAGGGCCAAAAAGGTGTCCACAGGTGTTAACAGGTCTAAGTTAAGCAGAATGAAGTATAAGGTCAAATAAACCCAAAATGTGATGTCCTCATATGACGACGCANGTCATCTTTTTTTTTTTTTTACATGGATTAGTGTATTTTGCTCTTACTACCACTAGAGGGCCAAAAAGGTGTCCACAAATGAGGTTAACAGGTCTAAGTTAAGCAGAATGAAGTATAAGGTCAAGTAAACCCAAAATGTGATGTCCTCATATGACGACGCAGGGTCTCATGAGGATATGTCAGTTTTTGGTGAGAGCGGCCTGAAATATCAGACTAATTATTCACCAGGTGTACACAAACATGGTTCCAGATAAATGCTAATGTTGCTGCTGAATATGTGAATATGTTTGCTAACACGTTCACCATATTGTCTTACAGTTACAGTTGTGGTGCTGCCCTCACGTGACCCAAAAAATGAACAAATAGTGCTATCCCTTTATCCTGAGGTATCATGTTTGGTATGTAGTGCTTTATATTTTCATATCAGTGCAGTATCAGTTGCAGTTAACAGAAATCTGAGTGATAGTAACAACAACAGCAGCAGCAGTTTAAGCAGAAGGTAGACTAGTAATATTATCAGTGGTAGTCATGTCTTTATTGATAGGCAGCAGTAACAATGGGGACAGTAAGTGGTGACTATGTGGTGATTATGTGTGGGCAAAGATCTACTGTGTAACTGCCTGTGTTTTTATTTGCTGAGTAACAAATGTAATAGTGTGCTTGTTCTGATACAGGTGACCCAAGGCACCGTATCCCACGCTCACACACACACTAATTTGTCCTGTATTACTTTTGTTTTCAGTGTTGTCTTTATTGTTTGTATTAATCATCACTATTACATATCAGTTCTTGATTCATGTTGGAATAACACTCCTGAGGCTGGACCTTCCTCGCTCCTCTGTCTCTAGCTTTAGCTGACTTTGTTTTCTAGACGCTGATTTCTGCCTGTTTCTAAATCCACTATGATCCGGTGCTCCTGGCTGGTGGTGGGATAGTGTTCCTAGGGCAAGGCCTCTCTCTCAGTCTATCTCTCGTTCCCTCTCTCTTACTCTCTCTCACACTCACTCTCATCTTCTTGGTGGGCGGGCAGTGGGCGCGATGACTAAGCCAAGGTTGGCCATGTGCTAGAACATAATCTACTGAAAGCCAATATCCCTTCTGCCCACCTACCATGATTTCATCACTGAAACAGCATGCAATCATAAATTAGTAGATAAAGGAAGAAAGCTGCATTACTTTCAGATGCACTGAGCAAAAGTTTATCAAAAACAGTCGATCTAATTACTAATGGCTGCTACAGTATACCAGCATGAGCATATACACCCCTAAAAAGCATGTTATCTATAGATAATTACACACTAATTCAAAATTCAATCAAACAATAATGAAAGACTGCTTTTAAATGATCATACTGTGATTTCAGCACTTTTTTTGTGATTAGCAATCAGCAGGCACTGAGGGGATTTGTACTTAGGAGCTTTTAAAGCTTTTATTTTTGGTGGTTAAACAGTGCAGTCTGGCCATGGGAATACTGTAGTGTTTAATGAAATCACCCCTATAGTTAATCCCTCATCAAAGCGAGCCTGTTAGCACTGTCCAAACTGTCTGGCAGTGCACTTGAGGAGTCTTATCATTGGGCACCAGAGAGCATGTTTACTTAGACTAAACAGAGAGACAAGGAGGAATAGGACAAGGATGAGAGGGAAAACAGAGAGGGAGATCCAGGGAGGGGCGCGGGGTATGGAAGCAGATGAACTGGGAATAGAATAGAAAGGGAGGATGCTGTCTATTTTTAGGTCCAGAAAACATTAGAGGGAGGGGGGGGGGCTCACTCCTCTCCATCCCCTCATTTCCCACACTCCTCCTTGGCACGTGCAACAGACACTCAGGACGGCTCTGTGTGCCCCGAATACCAATAAGAGAGAAGCAGCTGGATACTGGCAGGCTGACATTCTTCTGCCTTCTCCTGTCTGCAGAACAGAGACAAGACGAGGACTGGGTATACGACAGGACACGCACACATGCACACTTCAGAGGACACAACAGTCAGGGTAGACAGCAAACCGATAAGGGCAGACTGTTTGACGCAAGTGACACTTGAACTACACAGCAATGAAGATGATGGACGATAGGCTTTGTTGAACCTCTCAAAACGGCCGTCACTTGTGGAGTGATTCAGACCATCATCAGGTAGAAACCGTTAATGTGGTGATTCTTCAGATAGATAGATGGACGTGCTAATATTATAATAGGTACAAGTGAAACTTTATCACTGCCACGGTTGAATGATACAATTTAGAGGATAGGGATGTTGCAAATGAGGCCACAGGAGAAAGTAAATTGCCTCGATTCATACATTCATGCAGCATGGCTTCATTAATAGCGAATCTTGTCAAAATCTGGCGACTCAAATCATGTGCATCCATCCTCACCCTGACATATCCTCTCTCACTGCCAATACATTTACACACAGGGCCTTGCTGACAGGCAAGGGAGGCTAATATCAACAAATCAAATCAGTCTGTTGCAAGGAATAGAAAGACCCTTCCCACCGTATCCTAATGCATTGTTAAACCTGACCTTGCCTTTTTTTTCCACTCTCCCCAAGCTCCGATAACATATTTTATCTTTTGTCCAGCGCAGGCAGCAAGAAAGAGGAGACAATGCTGCTAACATGTCCATGAGATCCGTGGTGAGGTTTATTGGGAGATGAGAAAGACTGTTAGCTATGTCCAGGCACTGGTTCACACACCAAGCAGACAGAGGAGATAGAGGACCTGATATGTTCTAATTATCAGATGAGGACAAAGTAATTGGATCATTTTAAAGGAGCTGTACACAGCATTCAGAACATAGCGGCAAACAACAATTTACTATGTCAAGTTATAGTGGAGTAATGACATCACACTCCCTCTGTGTCTGTTGCAATTCGAGCTTCTCTGCTCTTTGTTGTGGCAGCCGGTCCGACAGCATGTGCATGTTAGTGAACGGAAGTCCATGTGTGTGTTTACCACTGGTTTGCTAATTGTTAACACTCTGCACTGCGCTCAAACAACAGCTACCACTGTTAAAGCCGCCAAGTACCACGCCATCGTCACAGAGGCATTAGCTCTGTCAGAGCACTGTTGCTGTTTTTAGTACTGGTTGCACTGTTAAGGTAGATTTATACTTGTGTGTCAGCATTATGTATGCTCTATGTAGAGCCTACGCCATTGTGAGTTTTTATACCTGTACGGTGGTGTGTCTGTATCACTCTGCAGTTACACCTCCAAAACATTAGTCGACGGTGGGGTTTCTGTAAAGTGCTATAAAGTTGAGTTGACTCAAAACACACATTAAACACACATTAAACATGGCTAAATTGCGAAAATTTCAAACACAAGTACACAAATCAGCTTCACTATAACTCGCAGGATTCACAGACAAAGAACTTGTCTTTTGCTGGACACATTTCCCCCACAAATACATCATGCTAATGTTTTTAGCATAAGCCTATGGCATTTTAAATTGTATAAATTAGCTTAGCGGCTAGCAGAAATTTCCTCTTCCTATATGAAGCCAGGGGCAACAGCAACATTTAACAAAGGTAACAGTACAAAGTTTGGTTCTTTTACAACTCACAAGGTTCACCGACAAAACTAAACACGTTTTCCAAACAAATAAAACATGCCATTGTTATTAGCACAAGCCTATGGTATTATACATTGTATAAATTAACCTAGCGGTTAGCGGATATTTCCTCTTCTCATATGAAGCCAGGATAAAACAAAAGTAAATAACAGCTTTGTTTCCACTGAGGGAAATGGTTTCAGCTCACAAAAATAGCCAGGAGGTCTGCATCGCCAGAATGTATAGTGATAGGTGCATATCAGGCTACAGCGTAGGGTATGGCGTAGGCCTAAGCTCTAAATTGTTGCAGAGGCTACGCTGTAAGTACAGCGTCAATTCAACAACCTGAATCAGACTCTGAATCATAGACTTTGAATGATGTAAACAGCTCCTATAAGCACATAAAATCAGCAGCGAACAGTGTGAAAAAGAGGAAAAGTACATTAGTATTAGCAGCAAAATATTCTTAGAGAGTAATTTAACACCAGCTGAAATTCCTATTTCTACAGACCTTTGTGGTTTTTAATTCTCATCTGATTGCAGTGATGTACAAGTGTACCTCAGGGTGGCTTAGTACACTGTGACATCACTGTTGTGTGTGGTTACAGGTGCAACAGACTTTGCCTCTGGTGACACCCGTCAGTAATGGCTGTGATGCAACAAATTTTAAATTTTCAGCATGGGGTTAAGTTACTTGTTAAGGATTAGAGGTAAACTGGGCTGCTAATTAAAATGGTAAATACTCTGTGTACAGTATATACTCAGTTGCCAGTTTATTAGGTACACAGGTATAATATTGTCGAGAGGGGCTGATTTAACATTGTGATCATGTTGGAGGATGTAGGCCCAGTTTGTGATGCTGGTGAATTGTATTACAGTTTACAAGAAGTGTTTCTGCTATTTAGCGTCTTGTCATTGATATAAATAGGGTGGTTTTTCTGTAACAGTGCAACTGTACTGACTGATTAAATGTTTTATGTTTAGAAATCTTAATCTTGTAACTACTACAGCTCTAAAGTAAATGTAGTGCAGTGAAAAAAAGGCTACAGTATTTTCTTACGGACATTGTGGAGGTATGGTATAGTGTCATATAGTATAGTATAACTACTTAAGTATAAAATACACTTTAGTACATGAATAAATGAATTAGTTTCTACTAGTGGTGGAGCTCTCTGCCCTTTCATTAATGTAATTATGGGAAAAAGATGTTGGTGAAAGATGCATAAGCTCGATCACTGCACTGCAGGTTTTCATGGACTGAGCAGCACTCGTTAAAGTGTGTGAATGTTTGCATAGAAATACAGAAACACACACACACACACACACACACATACACACACACACTCATGTTCTGTCACTTTGCTAGCTAAGGGTGTGCTGGACACATTGTTGAAGTGTTTGAGATAATAGCATTTGACAGACTGCTGGTGTGGTTGTCATGGGGATTCCAACAGAGCAGCCACCAGCCACCACAGCAGAAACAAAACGGACGGCAGGAGAAAGCACAACCGTTCAGACAGTATTGTCCGCAGGAATCTCTCAATTAGCTGATGAGACGGAGTGTCTGAGAATCTAAACGAATATAATAAGATGAAGAATTCTAATGACAGCAGTGTGCCAGTGGTTTTGTTTTAGATTTTGGCCATTATGAGAGTGATAGGAAAGGGGGAATAGAGAGAGGGGATGACACACACAGCATGCCAAGGACTCAGTCTATATGGGGCACACGCTTTACCACAGTGATACGGAAATTTAGGACTTGAGGGCCAAATCTGGCCCACGCCAGGGGAACAGGTGGCCCGCCCACCATTTTCTAACTCACAATGCAAATAGATGAATTTACACTGGGATTGCCAGAGTGTTTAAAAAACATCAAAATAGAGTTTGTTAATTAAAAATAAGGCCATGACTCCGGACAGAGGTCTGGGCTCAGCTCCGAAATGTCCTCAAATCTTAGAAACGCCCTAGAGACCGGCTACTGTTACTGGATTTACCTTCATGAAAAGATGAGAGAGGACAGCAAAGGGTTAAAAACAGACAATTTATTCAGCATATCCTGATAAATATTCGGACTTTTGGTTTATTAACTTGCCCCAAGTCCCCTGTCATTTTTCAAAACTGGCCCCTGGGCAAAACATTTTTAGTATTCCTGCTTTACCAGGTGAGCCAGAAGTCTCCCTGCATTGCATAATTTTAAAAGAAAACTTTCAACAAGACTGTAGACTGTAGGGCTGTGTCTGAAATCACTCCCTATTTGCTATGTAGTGCACTACATTTCTGACACAAGACAATTTGTCCATGACATAGTGCCCTCAAAAACACCACAATGCAACAAAAAAAGTAGTTTCCATGTCCACTAAAACTCCCACAATGCATTTAGTGTACTGTTTACTGTTGAGTAAACTATCGAGTGTCCCTTTAATAAGGAGTGGCAAATGAGTGAATTTGGCAGCTTAGGAGTCTAAAGCCATGTTTGCTGCTCTGTGAGGCTAATAAATTTTAGCCAAATGCTACTGTTAGAATTCTGCTAGGTGTTACGTTTACCGTCTTAGTTGAGTGAGTTAGCATGCTATCTAAGTCCTGCTGCGGCTGGTGAAAATGTTAATAGTTTTGCAGAAGGATATCAATCACATGGGGAACATGAATTTCCATCCAGTTGTGAGATATTTCAGTCAGGATCCACCGAAAGACTGACAGTGCCAACCACAGAGCCGTGTGGCTAGCATGGCTAATAACAGCTTTCATAATAACAACAGTATATTTTTAGGCATATTGTATATTATTATTATGCCTTTCCACTGGCAACTGGCAGTTGGCTATATCAGACTAGCTGTGATTAATCATCTTGTTTACATAGCTGCCTGGACAAGAAAGATAGACTTTTGAATTAATTTAATGAGGCCAACTTTCCTCCACGCAGATCCTAATTTACTTCCATCATCTTTTACAGCTGACATTATTCTTTCAAGTGCACTGCCAAATATTGAAATATATGGAAATAATGTATGCTGCTTTGTATTTGTTTACGATTATATAACTAGCAAACTAAGATAATTAAAACCCTCTTTTTATTTCAGACATTATTCCTTACCTCCCTGTATTTAAATAATGTAAAACTCTAATAATGGTAGAATAATTTAAAGATTATCTGACTTGAACTACATTGTCAGGGCAGTTTGCTGAAGTATTTGATATAGAGACTCTTATATATTTGAGAAATTCCCACCACAAGCTGCGTACATTTTGTTTACGGCTTGAAATCATTATTTTTAGCAGTGAAAGGCACACGATTAGAAAAAAGCAGCAGCCGCTTGAGTCAAGATGGCGCCCGAGGTTTATAGACTAGGCTGGTCTGTGGATGGCTGTGCTTGCTAAGCTGAACTAATGGTGTGAAGCTGTGAGGCTCAGTAGGCTGCAGGTGGAAGCTGCTCAACACTCTGCAACCTGCAAGCTGAGAGTGTGTGTTTGTGTCTGTCTGCCACAATGATGAGTTGAGAAGTGCACGGTCTCAGACAAAGGTGTGTCCCAGTCTGTTTGGCAAATGAAAATGTATGTCTGAAACATATGAAAATGTACCCTTTGGAACAATTGCTGTTTGACTTTTATTATTTCGCTGGTATTGGATTTGCGCGATGGCACTCAGTCATGGCAGGCTAATCACTGAGACATGATTGCTTTTTGGAGAATGACTCCTCATTGTTGAGCGAGGCACCGAGCTGCAGGGGGACAATCAGGCCAGCACTCTCAGTTACAGTTACAGTCAATTTGGATGGAAAATGCCACATCCAATGGTTGTTTGTTTAGAGAGAGTTCCCAATAAGGCTATGAGTCACGAGTGAATCATTTCACACAGGAGGAGAGATGACTGTGCTCCAGCAGGGTGTAAATACATTCCTCTCTTTTTCTCTGTGTGAGGATAAAAGCTGACTGGAGTGGCATGGGCTCTGACTAGGGCTCTGATGACTTCAAAGGGAGGCGAGGGATGTGAGAGGAGGGGACAGAGAGACAGAGGTGGATGGATGCCTCACTGGTAAGGAACCACACGCCAGAGGGGTAGGGTGTGTAGAAAGCGAGTGAGAGTGCACACGTGTGTCAGGGCAAGTGCAAGGGAGACAAAGAGACAAAGTTAGTGTGATATTGCGGGTATATGAGAAACATCAAAGACCTGAAACTGAACAAAAGAGGGCATGAGAGTGGGTGGGGGAGAGTGAGGGGGGGGGGAGAAATAAAAGAGATAGAAATGGAAAGGGCAAAGTGTGAACACCAGAGCGAGAGACAGACTGAGGGAAACTGGGATGAAAAAGTCTCGGGACTGAGAGAATGTTTTCACAAGTCTAGACAGACAGGGAGAGAGAGAAAGAGAGAAGGGGGAGAGAAGTAAAAGGATGTTTTGCAGAAAGACTACATTCTTGCTTCGAGCTGCCAAAATACACTGCAGAGAAAGGAGGTAATACATGAAATACTCTGCGGAGAAGATAACAAGATTTCTTATTTCTATTTACTTTTGAAGACTCTTGACGTGCAAATATGATTTTAGCTTTGGCAGTGATTTGAGATGAAATATACAGTGATTGCTTTGGAGAGCGGCATTCCTCCAATATTTAATTCTTCTTTGGCAGAACGCTTTAGTGAGCGTAATTATAGATTTGAGATGCAATGACATTTTCAAAAAAAAAGTTAATTTTTGCAATTAGGCAATAGCTTTGTGGTTCATGTCACATAATGCATCTGATGTCTATTAAAAAGGACCAAAACTGTGACTACATTCTAAAAAAATGCACAACTACATCTGAAATATAGGGTTTTTACAGTGAATACATGTCTGACATACTTTACATTTGCTATCTAAGCCACAGGAAGAAAATGCTGTAGACCTGTCTTAAAGCTACAGTTAGTATTTTTGTTGTTGTTGAAACTGTCTCTATATACTAAAAAGAAGTACAATATGCGACCGATGATCTGTGAAAAAAAATCCCATCTCTTCTCCTCTTATTACTGCTTCTAATGGCAGTTGCTACAATTTATCGCAGCTCACCGAAAACCACCAATCAGAGCAAAGGAGTCTCTAACGCAGCTGTCCATCACTGCTCATGAACTGCAGTCAAACTGTCAAACTAGGCAGCACTGGTGAAATATGAATCACAAGTCTGTTACTGCGTTGCCTCTTTCTCCCCTCAGATGTTTTCATAAACAGAATTAAGTGCACTGTTTAGCTGTAAAATGAGAAAGTCTTGCTCCAGCAGGGTCACAACCTTTCTCATTTTGAGGCCCAGACACACCAAAGCGACATCAAGGTACTAGTGGCAACGAAGGCCTACTGTTGTGTTACCTCACATTGCCTGTGTCTTGGCCCAAACGTTGCACTTGAACACATCGCAACAACTACAGTCAATGGCCGACTAGCACGTACATTATGCACCGGCCTGAGAGAAATAACTTCATACTAGCAGGCAGTGATAGTCGATATTTCTTTTTCAAAAAGGGAAACCAGAAGACCAGCAGAATGGATTCAAAATGCTAGCTAGCCAGTTAGCATATTGACAACACAGCCTGATATTTACCATGTGCCAGCTAACGATAACACTAACCATCACGAACCACTTTTCCTAAAGAGCTTAATGGCGGAAAGAAAAATGATGTTACCTAATAGAACAAGTTTGTTTCGATCTCATGCCCTCTTGACATAATCGGTTTAATTGCTCTCATTACTTCCTTTTTACTTCTTGTCCACTGAACTGAACTGAACTGTCAATAAGAGTGAATTCTTTCACCGTTGGGCTCCACTGGATCCGACACCAATTCAACATGCTAAATCCACCAAAAATAAAAAGCCGACAAGGGCCGACTAGGGCCAACAGTGCGGGACACACCACAAAAACTAGGGCGACAGATGCTCACCAGCAGCAGACAATCGGCTTGTTGTGGCCTAACAGCTAAACTGTAAATTTAAAAATCATTCTGAAAACATTCGATGTGAGAAACGGTTTGACCAGTCCACAAGCAGTGTTAGAGACTCCTCGGCTCGGATTGGATGCTTTTGTCCATGCGTGGTAAGGTCATTACATGCACTACAAGGTGCTAGAGAAGGCAAAGGAATATAATTTTTTCCCCACACATTATCTGTCTTATTTAGTGCTGTGTGATATAGAGACGGGTACTACCATCTACAGCTTTTCAGTATATGACAAGGAATCACTTTCTCCAGGCTAACTGCGACAGGATGTGGATATGTTTGAAGGGGATTCAAGGGTGCTAAGTTTCTACAATAAACAGACACAATGCCTAACACAGCAAGGATTTATACATTGTAGACAGGGAGGAATGAACTAGAGGCAACAGGGGAGTGCATTAGGAGTATAGACTGTGTGGACACAGTTGAGATTCAGATGGTGTACCAGTATGTAGAGATAGAGGGTCAGGAGTGTAGTGACGGAGCTATAAACAAGGAGAGAACAAGGACACATAGACTTATACTGAGTGTGTGGTGAATACAGAGGAATACAGCGGATAAAAGTGTCACTCTGTCTGTTTCCTCTACTCTCATTTTCTCTTTTTCTCTTTAGTCCTAATGGAGCTTCTCTGTCCTCATTAAGACCATCACACGAGAGATGGATTCATTCACAGCTCTGGCCGGGGTTCTCCTGTAATCTTTTGCTAAATGTTGAGCTGGAATTAAATGACCAGACAGAAGCGAGCCCTGAGTCAGCCTCTATCTTAATGCCCAGGCTTCCTTAGACCCTTATATAACCCTAACAGACAGGACTAAAGACTCCAGCTGTGGCAGACGTACACAGAGGGGAGAGCTTAGAGCAAGACAGGCCGAAGTATCTTTTCACTGTCTTCACAGAACAGCCCAAACTATCACTGAAGACCACTGTTATCTTTAAGCTGTCACCTCACTGACTGGCCCTGCAGTACAAGGTGAACCATGTCAAGTTTGTTGATTTGATGTGCCATATTTTGTCTGATACATTTCTTCAAAGGAACCATGCTTTAACAGGGTGTCTTAAGGTAACATATACTTAAATTTAATGCTGTTTAAGACCTTTTCAGGATCATTTTAAGCAATTTTAGGCCTGATTTATAGGGTGCTTTCAGATGTAGAGTTTGCTTGCTTTGATCCAAATCAGGGTCTAATTTTGTTACCAAGTTGCATCATTGTCTAGAGTTGGTTCGTGTTCTCACGGCAGCATTTACAAGCGGACCAGATCAAATGCCTTGTGCGAGAAAGCTGCTCTTCATTGGTCAGAATTTCCATTTTGGAAAAATCCAGGAAGTAAACCAAACATTGAAGAAGAGTACACTTGCAAGATAAATGTGACACTTTCTAATGTCACAATGGAGGGACAACTACGCAGGTTGATTTTAGCGCTGCTCATCGTGGACTATATTGCTGTCATTGTTCATTTTAGTCAAACCATACAGTTTGAAAACGAGGCGCGGCTCCAACTAGAAAACAATGTTTTGATGCATTGGATGTGCTGAATGTGCATATTAAGGCAGTACAGGAGGAGGTGCACATTAATAATCCTCCAGGACTGTAACATGCTCATGTTTAACCCAAACAATGTGTCATGTGACTGCAGTTGGTTCAGATCCAGGTCGGAACACGTTCTCACCACAAATGAACCACACTAGAGTTTGTATGTAACCAGACCGAGACCACCTCTTCAAGAAGGTCTTGGTCTGGTTGTTTTGGTGTGCACCTGAGTGCAATTGCTGTGTTCACACCTGCCCAAACAAACTGCACTTAAATGAACTTGAGTTCGATTAAACCAAACAAAACAGGGCAGGTGTGAAAGCACCCCGAGATTGGAGATCCAGCTCTGAATCCTGTCTCATACAGAGGTAAATGTTGAATTTTGTTTTGTTTTTTTAACCACAAACACTCAATAACCTCAACCTTCAATGAAGTCATGCTTTATCAGGGTGTCTAAAGGCAAAAGAAACAAAAATTTAATGCTTTTAAAGACATTTTTAAGATATTTTTTGACCAAATCTATGATAGATTTTAGACAAATAATCCTTTTCTTTCATAGCTTGTATTTGGCCATATTTTTCCTATTCAAACATTGCAGGTAAGTGTAAAGGTAAGTAGTATTTGTTGTCTGTGTGGAGGTAGGTTTTATGTAGGAATATGGTTATTAGAGTGAGTTATGTTAATCTGCATTTTGCCAACAGGTAAGTGCAAGCTTAAAGTAAAAAGTGAGTATCAGGTCATAGGTTTAAAGATCTGTAACATCAGACATGTGGAGCTCGACTCATTTTGACAAAAAATAAATGAAATTTGCTAATTTTTTGTGGCAATTGAGACATCACAAATTCCAATTTATGACTGTTTAATTACTTTTAGGGTAAAAAACAGTCTTGAATGTCTATTAAAAATCTTTTAACACTGAATTTAAGACTGTTTATGGACCAGCAGAGCCTCTTTAAAGAAATAATCCTACCTTATCAGAAATATGTGTATTTGCCTTTTTGCTGAGAGTTAGATGAAAAGATTGACACCACTCTCACATTTCAATATGAAGCTGGAGCCAGCAGCCAATTAGCCTTAACTTTAGCATAAAGACTGGAAACAAAATCTGCCTACCAGCATCTCCAAAGCTCACTAATTAGCACATTATATCTAATTCATTCAATCCGTACAAACACGTATAACGTGTTAATGAGCCAGCTTCAGAGGCGCTGGTAGGCAGAACAGCCTGATGTGAGAGTGGAAAGGATCCTCTTATCTAACTCTGGGTAAGGAAGCAAAAAGCGTAAACACATTTCTTATAGGAATAACATGAAGAGCTAATTTTTGACAGTGAATCCTGTATGTTTTCAGCTGCAGACTGTGTATGCTTTATCTGCTAAAACATATGCAAAGAAGCATTACATTTTGCCAAAAAACTATTTTTGCTTCTGTTATAATAAAATAGCTGCTCACTGACTGTATGGATATAATTCACTGCAGACTGTTGCAGAGTGTCACTTTAATAGCTCTGGCTTCCAGCCTGAGATAGTTTATAGATTCAGCCAAAGCATGCTAAATGTCAATAGCCACTAATACTGACTAATTGCTAAGCTATCAAGGAAAGAGTATTTAATGATTATTCAGATACTGTGGTAAATAAAAGAGTCACAGATGTAACTTTCCCACCTACAGTGTCTATCTTCGTGGTGTGCCTTTCTTTCAGTTTATTTGGCATTATATCTTTTAAGACCAAATGTAGAACTGAGAAGAATGAACTACTCAAAGGAGCTGTACTGTACGCATTCTCATGTTGGTTTTATCCAGAGAGCCTCCAGTCAGTTACAGTGTTTGTAGGATGTGCCAGTTATACGTTGCACTGTGACAAGACGCAGCCCCCGTATTATGATGACATACCAGAACTACGCTACTGCCGACTGTGGCATGTGTCACCAATGCCAGCCCCTCTAATTGGCGTTGTTTAGGTATTGACGTCAGCAAATACAGGCAAAATGGATTAGTTTGAAACACACAAAGCCACAAATGCCCATTTTCCATCCCAGAGCGTCTGCCAAACACCCACACTTTCCCCCTAAAGAGTGTATGCAAAAACATGCATGTTTCCACACACAGGAAGGGAAATCGCCTGGCTGGCAAGCTGACATACAAAGAGCCCTACTTCACACACAAAGATTTCTCTCTGATCTGGCAATTATAGATCATCCCACCTCACCCCCTCTCCCTCTCCCTCTTTCTCTCTGTCTTCCTGATCTTCTGATTGCAGATTGAGGGAGACAGGCAGTACAAGAACCCTTCAATCTGGCTCTCAACTGCGAAAAAGCTGAAATTGTATTCAGTTCCCTCCGCTTTATGACTCACGAACAATGTGGGATGGTTGGGAAATTGTATTGATAACAGGGCCGGTTGATATAGGGTAGGTTTAACAGATGCAGATTAGGCCTAGATTGAAAAATGCTTTTTGAATAAGAGGATCTCTGCTGAATTAGTAGCAGTCTAAACCGAGACGTGGTGTATTAATAACATCTGCAGTTCTGCATCATCTAACAATACTGTATAACGGCTGTGTTGCAGTGATGCAGAGGGAGGAGAGGGAAACTCTTGTTCCTGCAAAATGATCTCTTGTACACAACCACTTCATCAATTGGCAAATCAATAGCACGCACTAATACCTTTGCCCTGTTTGTTATTTCTGTTTGTTCATTACTTCATTACTGAGTCACACTAAGGAGAAGATATGGTTCAAATCTCACAGTGCGGCATCAACACCCTTTTCAAAAGTGTGAAGGACAGACTTTCCTGCAGCTGAAAACACAGAGAGAATACTAACATTGTTAGAAGGAAAGCTCATAAAGAACTGTTAATAATCTTTTTCACTTGACCATTGACCACAATCTCTCTGGCCTAATTATTCGTTTTATATGTTATATGCAAAAGCTATTTTGAGCCAAGAGCTGTCGAAGAAACAGATATGCACAGCCAGATCTTTGGTTGTTTGAAAAATGTTACCACATAGTTACTGTAGCTAGGGTTGGGTATTGTTTGAAAATGAACAATACCAGTGCTAATACATGACCTCTTAAAGTGATACTGATACCAGTAGAGTACTTCATTTGATACCCTTAATGTGAATGGAGTCCAGTTCAGATCAATGATTCGCAACAAGACCAAACGGTTTTCAAACATTGCAGAGAAAAGTTGCAGCGGTGTGAACTGGACAGTCTGAGCTCGACTCAAGCCGGCTGATGGTTCCGTCGTCACGGTGTGCCAGTGTCGGACGTTGGGTCACTACTGGTGCTCGCTGTATGTGCTTTTGCCCCGCCCACACATATATTCTGATTGACTGATTAATCGGTGCTGGTTATTTATATTATTGTGGCATATTTATTATGAACACAGTCCATCTGATGCTCGTTTCTTTACATTTTTGCCGTTTCATTACTACAAATGCAGCTGTAGCCAGTATCTCACTGTCACTATCCTCATTCATATTTTAAGAAGCTATAAATTCTGTTCAGCAACAAAATAAGCCTGAAAAGCTGGAAATCTGAACAGAAGTATAGCGAGTTGTTGCATAGACATGATACACCATTTCATCTAGTTGCATTGGTGTGAATGGCAGGTTTTTAAAGCGTTGCAGAACGGCGCATTGAAAGTAGTTGCCTGTTGCATCTCATCTCGTTGCAAATCTTTGATCTAAACTGGGCTTTAAACTACACTTTCCAATGTTTTGGTGGCATCTTTGCACGCTGAACTGCTAACTTTGTCAAATACACTGCACTTGACTTCACACCACAGACTATATGGGTTGCTGCTGTGGGAGTGTGAGCTCCGCGCAGGGGGACAGTTGTGAGATTCCGCCTACACAGAGTGACAAGGCTAACTGTTAGCATCACATGGCTAATGTTACCCAACAGTTACTACTGGATCTAATCGTAAGTGTGGGAAAACCAACCCTGGTCCCACCTGACCCTAACGACTCACATGGTGGCCAGGTGGGTCAACGACTCACATTGTGACCTTAACAACACTGAAACTAAGAGCTCACGTGACCCCTACGACTCTGCAAGGGTTCCACCCACACAGGGTTTATAGCCTGCAACTTCGCACCAGTCATTTAGAACTGAAGAAGCTTCTTGGATGAGAGGCGAAACGTCTTCAAGAAATGCAAGCAAGTCCAGATGCCTACAATATTAGCACTTATGATTACCATGACCTGGATGACTGAGAATCTTCACTGACATATTGGATGTAATGATGAAGTCTAGCTGTTTTGGTGTCGGTGTGAGTTTGTTGGGTCTGTTTAACAGCTCGGTGTTGAATGCTGGCAGCTAGCAGACACTGCATGAACGTTTGCCAGAGGGGAGCAACTGGCGACGGCAGCAACAGAAAGTTTGCTAACCCGGTGTGGTGTCGAGACGGTCTGAGATCAGATCTCCCTAATGCAAAACGGATCAAATGCAGGCATCGTTTGACAGGACAAGTTTAAAACTACTTGGTGCTGGGCTATTTCGGTCCATACTTCAAACATATCAAATACCAATACCCAGCTCCGCACAAAGTAACTTTAGTTATAATCATGACATGTAACAGTATTCAGTTTAATGACATGAAATCAATTGCATGATGTTAAATGATAATGATTTGAAGCATATATTCATCAGGGACTAGCTACTTTTTACTCATGTATGCAAACAAGCTTTTGTCTATATTCCATGCTAGTTTTTTATCTTGTATCGGGTCCTATATCTACCTGAACATAACACAAAAGTGACAATAAATACTTTATGTTTGATTGTATTTCCCACAATCTGACATTATTTGTTCACATACTGTAAAGTGCATGAACAATGCTAGCCGCAGATTCATACGCTCTTTGTGCATCAATGCCATCTGCAGAAAAGACACCACTTTCACCAGGGACCAATTACTTCAAAGATGCACAGTATTAACATTTATGTAGGTACCAGCATTGAAGACAATACTCTGCCATAAGAAGTGAAGATAATAAGACAGTGAAACAATGTTGCCTGTGCTCAATGAGGGGAAAAAAGAACAGAAATATAGATAAATAAAGACACATACAGTATAGAGTTAATGGCTCTACATGGAGACAGAAGCCAAACTGGCTGCTGGAAGAACAATTACTGGATGCCCGTCGGCAGCTCAGATGTAAATAAGAGTGGGCTGGTGCCTCAGCTGTCAGATACAACACCACAGAGGAAGATCAGACTCCAACAGTTATGATATACTGCAAAAAATGTATTTTTAATTCAGTTTATTTTGTACAAAGTCTTAAAAATCATGCTTTTCGTAAAGTGCTCAAATAGAGAAATTTTGCAGCCTGTGGATAGTTAAATTAATACATTTAAAACCAAATAACTAAACATTTTTGTTGCACTGTTTGAAAGGCCTTGTCTGCATAGTTTCAATCAGGAAATATCTCGCATTTTCTCCTGTGCAACAGGGATCTTGTGATGGAGAAAAGCCAAAATGCAGCGCTGTTTCTAAGTGAAAATGTGTCAAAGATGTGAGAATAGGTGAGGTTGTAAAGGTAGGTGTTAACTGTTTCTTTAGCCTTTGTGCTGATCTTGAGATTTTTTCACAGAATAAATAAAGTTGTACGAGGCTGGTGTGTACTATAGATTTTTACTGTCTGGGGATGAACTGAATGTGTAAAAAAGCATCAATATTTTATATATCTATTGATATTGTTAAATCGAATCATTTCACCACTCAATTACAATCAGCACACACACACACACACACACACACATAGAGACATAAACTTACACAAAGCACTGGCTGGTGAGAGAAGATGTTCCCTCCTCGTGCTGAGTGGCTATGAACTTCGCCAGAGCTGTTTTAGGCTCGCATAAAAAATTCACGACTCTCTCTTAGCAACATTCGCCCTACATACAGCATACACACATGCTTGCACATGCATCACAGCATTATTCATGGTGCACACATGTGAGCAGGCGTGAAAAAAAAAAACACTCACACATACTGTACACTTGATGACATACAGTAGGTCATGACATGTTTAATGTGAGAGCAGCAAGACATCACAAAAGCTTTTATATGGTAAGTAATGATCTGGACCCTCAGACATGCTGTGCATATCCACTGACTCTTTCCACTGAACATTTTATTGGCTTTTCTTGATAAACACAAGGAGCTCTGACGTATAACTCGTTAGCAGGGTCAGCGACGACTGTAGTTGATGAATTAGTTCGTCAGGAAGCCAGCTGTGTGTGTCTGTGTGCATCTGTTTCTGCGAATGCCACAGTTTAAATGCTGTGTGTGTACTCATGCATTTACATTTCCGATATATCTATATGGGCATTCGCAAAACGTGCTGTGGTGCATGCGTCCTTGAGGGAAACAGACATCTGTGCGCACATCTCCGCAGCAAGCAGGTCAACACCTCAGCTCACCCATCCATTTTCATTAAGATGTTAATGACAGGAGTGGAGGGGTGGTGGAGAGAAGGAAAGATTGAGAGAGTGAACGGATGTAGTTATGCTCCCTGTGGAAAGACTATCAAACCACTATCTGTTGTCCTCAACCATAAAGCTCCCTCTGCTCACATTACATAATCCCTCCACTACGATACACCACTAGCAACTATCAAATAGATGCGGCCAGTTGCTTCACATCAACATTTCGCACAGAGTTTCCACTGTGTACTCATGCTATTCCTGCACAAGATGTCTGAGCAGCAAAACAGAATATAAAAGCATGTTTTTCCACTTGAGAACTCATCTTAGCACTGCCCAGTCAATGTGGAGTTGCAACACCTCTGCCAAGTCATCTCCATCTTAAAAGCATTTGGGGCACCTGTTCATCCTGGCGGTAACCACACGTCTAACAGACAGCGCTCTCCCAATGGCAGTTCTGAATTAAAACCCACTCCAGAAACACAATTTCATCCTCGCTGCCTTCACCATGTTCTTTCATTCTGCAGTGTATCTAGGTCAGTCAGTGTACGCAGCCAAGCTGCGGCCATGTGTGGTCAAGTGTTGAGAAGTGAGGAATTGGATGATGCAGGAAAGCTTCATCACTAACTTATTAATCTGACCAAACATCTGAGAACAAACAGCTCCTTAAGTCTAAGATCCTTTTTTTGGCTACTTATTTGGAAGAAATGAAAAACGAACATTTAAGGCTGGTTGCTTTAAGTGAGAGCTGCAAAGTAAACACACGGGGTATGGATGTTTTTCTTATTAGCATACTTGGTTGTACAGATCCTTCATGGCTTGATGGAAAAAGCAGGACTTTCAGATCAATAACAGGAAAAAGGAAGAGGAATCACATGTAATTGAATCTGTAGGAAGACCTCTAATCAATATTTAATATACAGGATGCAACTAGTTTTCCTGCCTTAGCATGTTCTGATACTGTTTCATATTAAAATGAAATTTAATAAGAGGTATAATTTCCTCCTCTGTCTCCACAAATTAAAATTACAAAGAATGACAAAGCCAGTCACGTTCATCTATCTTCATTATCCTTGATATTTGGCCTACTTTATGAACAATCTGAGCCAGTCATCCTGCATCAGGAAGATCCTGAAAATTGCGACTTGAAAAATAAAAGGCAACCTTTCTGAAACCTTCCTGCGATGAGCATAGCGCCACTTCCAGCAAATCTTGTCCCACACTGGCAGTAATATTGCCTAACACGCTGTGAGTGCTATAAAAGACCGTCAATCTATGATATCATGCTAAGCGTATCCTCTTCCTGGTGTGCAGATGCTGTCGCAGATGGAATGGGAGCATTCGCTGAAGGGTGAAGAGAATGAAATGAAGAAATTCACTCAACGCTTGAGTCATCCACAAGTAAGATGAGAAAATGATCACTTCATTGGTGCATCTGAGAGCAAAGTAAAACATTACACTGTCCGTCAGGCAACGTTCACGCACATACAGCTGTTGTTGGCTGGGGTGTGATACTGTAGGTGTTTCATGTATTTGCAGGACACCATAAGCTAGAATCCAGCCACACTTGATTATGGAATTATCATACCTGGGAAAGTGAATTAGGCATTGGAAGAAATGTAACAGGCACGGCATCACGAAAATACCCTCACTATAAGACAGTAACAGCACCACCAGGGAGCAGAAGCCTCCCCTGATGTAGCAAAAGCAATTTTCAGAACGGTTTATTTATAGGTTAATATTAAAGGTCCAGTGTGTAAGATTTAGCGGCATCTAGCAGTGAGGATTGTAACCAGCTGGTTAGAATTCCTTCAAGTGTTTACTGTTCAGGAGGATATTACCAGGAGAGAAATTATTTGCAGAGGTCTGTTCCTCTCCAAAACAAACAGACCAGGGGTCTCATTTTTAAAACAATGCTTAGGATCCATACTAAAAATGTATGTACGGACAAAAGCCAAAAATGTGCCTAAAAAATATTCAATAATATCTACAGGCCAGTTTCCTGCCTCCAAAATGGTTATAAGCGTGGGTCAAAGTTTCTCCCGTCAAGTCTCTTTTTATACATTACAACTTTTGCGGGGGAAGTGGTGTACGCTTCTTTCAGGCCTCGTGTTGTGCATATGCAATGTCTATAAATGAGACCCCTGGTGGTTAAAACCAGTAAAAGCACTTAGTAAAGAAGTTTTAAGTTACATATCAGTGTTTTTCCAACGCTGATCGGCACATCACAGACAGACTGTTAGCCCAGCATCTGCTAAAGATCCTGGCATTTTAGGAGGTTCTTACCAGAAGTTGAATTATCCGTAGAACTATTTTCCTCTCCAAAACAAATGGAGCCCGTGATTTAAACCGGTAAAAACACTGAATAATTTCACATTTAAAAAAAAGAAGTATTTTTCCGATGCTGCTTGTCACTGAGTGGCAGCTAACTATGTTGGCCGACGCACAAACGCAAATGGCCCTATCCAGAGCCAGTGTTTGGCCATTCTGGGATACTGTAGAGGCAGTGCATCATGGCAGACTCTATGGCTGTGTCCGAAATCATTCACTACTACCCACTCTATACTCTATAGCCCTATATAGTGAGCTCACCTGCAGCATGAAAGAACACTTCTGGACACTACTCAGGTTATTTTCTCGGCACCGATAATTATCTCATTGCTGACGCAAAATTAAAATGTTATATCAACCTCGGCTGGTGAACCATCCGTAACAAATACCAACATGCATATGTGTGATGTAAACATGAAATTACACTTAGCGTATTTTCCCCAAATTGATTAATTACATTACAAAGTACTTTGTGGCAGTTTGCGTTGTGTTAAGATGCTCCGCTCTGCTCACATTAAGTGTGATTGCAACCTGTTCTGGTTAACTTTTGCTGTGTTGAAGTTTGTTTTGCCAGCCAGTCACATAATAACTTGTGAATTTAATGTATAACGTTATGCATTATGACATTACTGCACAAAATAGAACTAGCAGCAAACCAGCTCGCTAACATTAGCTAGCGTTATTAGCCCTACTCTGTACAGTAACTGTTAAGCACTGAAGATAAACAGTTGCTAATTTATTTTTATCTCGTCAGGGACCAACAACTACACATTAAATACACAGTTTATTACACTATATAGGGTATAATATTTCCCACTACACATTTGGACAGTACTACAAAATGGCAAACTTACTATATAGTGGACTATAAAGTGAGTAGTGATATCGGACACAGCCTATGAATGAGGACCCACTCCCTATGTAGATTTGAATGGCTCATTCTAAGGTAACTGTGACACAATGATACTTATTTTCAGGTGATTATACACTAAAGACAACCTACTTATTATATCATATTCCATGTCTGCCAATACATCCCCCTAAATTCTCAACACCGGACCTTTAAAGAAGTGCACATGTGGAGCAGTGCACACAGCCTTGTATACACTGTATATATATCTCTCAAGTCTCTAAAAGAAACTATAATTAGACCCCAAGCCTCGAAGTAAACAAATGTTGTCTTCCCCGCAGATTATTATTGTATTAATCTGTTTGATGTTGGGAGCAGTGCTGGATTAAGGTGTCTCAGCAGTGGGCCAGTTCACTCCCCTCCCTTTCTCTAATTCTCTAATGTAGGAGCAGATTTAACAGTGAAGACATACACCACTAGCAGTGTAATGAACAATGGTGAAAAAGCCTGTGGCTTCCTTTTGGTTCCATTAATGTCAGTCAGTTAAAAATCCATCCTCCGACATGTTAGCAATAAAAGCTGATGGTTTAACTTAACTGGAAAATGTGTGCATACCAGGGTGTCTCACCCTCTGTGTGTGTGTGTGTGTGTGTGTGTGTATGTGTGTGTTTGTGTGTGCATCCTCTGAATCTACTTGCATGTCATGCATGTTGTGAGAGAAAAAAATTGCATGTTCTCTCCGTGCTCTCATCAAGTCGATGTAGCATCACGATCCTAAATCAACCATGGCACAAGAACGACTGTCTTGCCATTAGTATTACCAATTTCCATCGCACAGCTCATCGTCAAGCAAATTAATGCAAGAGAGACGCGCTCACACACTCGCAAACACACACACTCACACACACGTGCAGACTAAAAATAGCAGCTGCCTTACCTTTCTGTACACTATCATGTTGGGGGACTCATCCGCTACCCCGTTGGTCCCCTGCCCACCGCTGTTGGTCTGTGCCATGATCCAGTAAGTAAATCTGCCACAGGAAATGTCAGGTGCTCCTGTTGCGGACAGAATGGATATTTTGGTCCATCAGAAGAACAATAGAGCCTGAACATGACTTGCCCTCACCTTGCCAAGAAGAGAACAATTTACATAACTTTTGGCCTGGATCACCTCTCAACATATTTGACATTTCCCTCATGAAACACATCTTCAGAGCTCCAATTTGGCTACACGTGTTCACATTTCACAAGGTCTTGACAAGGACATTTTTTAAAGAAAGGGGGTAGAATTTGCACAAGCTATGGTTACTGGTACAATGTGGATTCCCAGTGAATGAGGCACAAGTTCAACTTGAAAAGCAGAGATTGGTACCATTTCTCACATTGATTCTTTGTGCACAGAAACCTGTGATAAATATTTTTTCTACTGTTTGTTGACATCAGAGGACTCAGTTGCAATCCTGGAGTCTTACATGGCACCTACTTTGCATCCTAAGATTGCAATAGCAAGATACTGTGAGGTGAAGACCCGGACCCTGACAACAGTAAATGCAGTATAAAAAACAGAGAGAGAGAGCGAGAGGTAGAGACACACGCACACACCGTCCCTGGAGGAGGTACAATGCAGCTTAGATACTACATCCATTCGGATAGAGCAGCCATAGTCAAAACGTGCAAGACTGTGCAAATGTAACGGATACCGTGTGCACGTTACAGCTCCATCATCCTGTGCTCCCCATACGACACCCACACGACATCCTTGGGAGGTTTAGTCTGCACACTAAATAGCCTATAGCATGCAAACAGCGAAGTCATGAAACCTGCTCCTAAGATGAGGCCGTCATCTCTACTACACTGTGTTTTTCTTACCACAAGCCACTGCCCGTTTCAGCACCTTGGACAGCTACCGCAAAACGCCCGCGCCCGTTGTCGTCCACGAATAGCGCGTAAATACACAGACAACACAGCGACATCGGTCACCGGAGGAGAAGGAGGAGGAGGAGGAGGAGGAGGATGAGGATGAGGGGGGGGCTTACCTGAAAAAACGCGCAACCCGCTTATAGGAGTCCTGAATCCTTGCAGAGGTGGAAGCCTGGTCCTTCGCGTTCAGGATGTCAACTGGCACACATAGGAATGCGAGGATTGTTCATTGGCAGCGGGAAGAGGCAAACATTCGGCGGACACTTGGTGTGGTACAGCTCTCTGTCTCTATCTCTCCTCTCCTCTTCTCCAAACGATGCTCAGAAGCACGGGCGCGCCTCCTCGGAGCGCCGGGAACGCGCATCGATCCGTGGCCAATCGCGTGTGAGGAATAAATTACAACCCGTTTTGGAGACATACAGATATTTTACCAGCTCAAATTGTGCCGCTATGCACCGCAGTGGTGTGCACAAGAAAGTCAAGATAGAATAGACTTGCAGTATATCAATATTTAAGCAACTGCAATCTTCTTCAAAGGTCAAGAAGGGACAGGATATAGCACTGGCTTTATTTTCAGGTTTCTTCTGAACGAGGGGAAGAAACTGTCTTGGATGTAATGCAACTTCTAACCTACAAAGAGCATATGATTCAAGGCAGTTATGCAGTAAATGAAACCACCCAGCAGCATATAAAATTAGCTCCATCGCAGCCTGTTCCAACATTAAAGTGCTGCTGACATGATAATGCATCAGTAGGCTCTTATCCAATTATATAACTAACACTGACAGAGGTCATCTTGCCTGCACAGTGATACTTTTGTACTTTAAGTACATTTTGCTGCAAACTTTTAAGGGGAATTTGTAATGCAGGACTTTTATATTTACATATTGCTATTTTTGTAAAGGGATACAAAAACTGATATGAGCAAGATCCTATACTGCTGTCCTTAACCCTTTCATGCATGAATTATTACGACCTCAGTCAAGATTTTTTTGTCTTAAGTGTATGTATTCCTCATAAGGCATGAAAACAAATTATGAAGTTAATTTTTTAAACATGCATTTTTCAAGGAGTTGATCACATGTCCACTCAGGTGGACAGCACGCGTTTAATTTTTTATTATGTCTTTATTGAATTTTCACATTTAAGTTTTAAACTAAAAAGTATATAAACCAATCAAAAAATATATATCATGTAAAACTATAAAATATATTTTAATGATGTCAAACTTGTGTGTTAATTTTAAAAAAAAATTCTAATACTGTTAAATGCCATGCAGAAGCGTTGAACCTTGCTCTACCCTTCTCAGCCCCCCACCCACTTCTTCCTGTTGAACTATGTCATTTGTCCAATGCACATTTTCTGCAAAAATATTGTCAAAATATTGTTTCTGTTACAAAAACTGTACATTACCTTAAATCAATTGATTTACAGCCCCCAAAAAAGTCACTGCAGATGAAGTATTTTCAAGAACAACATAGTTGCAGTAACAATTGTAGTTGAAATGATTACGATGATTAATTGAAATTTCCTCACAACATATAATCAATATTTGGAAAATTAAACAACTCTATCACTACTTTGATGTTACTTGATGTTATCAGATTTTATGTACCCACCAGGGTCTCCTATTATAGAAGGATTGGCAAGATTTTCTTGAGCTGCACAACATTTCTTGCATTCCGTCGGCCATCTTGGTTTTGAGAGAGTTGTGTTGCACTGACCACACCTGGGCAGTAGGGGGCGGTGTATGGCATGACACTCTATACTGTAGTGACTTAGGGCCCGCCCCAATGCCCCCCCTTAGCCCTACCCCTTGGCCCTACCCCTAGATTTGTGCGTTCCCGCGAGGGGTAGGGGTGTCCTAATTAGTAGGGGGCATAACGAGGGGTAGTGGGTATGAAACTAGCCCTTCGGAGTAAGGGATTTCAGATGCTGACTTGCCAGCGAGGGGTAGACGTCGCCATGGCTACCACCGAGCAAGAGATGGGGAAAAGAGTTCATACATGTACGTATAATTTCACAAATAAACATGGAACTTTTGTAAAAATGTTTTTGAATAACTGTGTATTTGTTTAGAGAACGGTATAACAATTTTTTATTGCTATTCAGATTGGAGTTGACAGAAAGCTAGTCAGCTAGCTAACGTTACTGTCGTCAGGTTGCTTGTTAGCTAGCTAGCTAACAAGCAACCTGACAACTGGCCTCTGTCATCTGTCCTGTTCTGCAAATTTGTCGGATTTCTCACAATACAATACCACGCCAGCTAGTATAACTATGCTGCCTCGTAATGTTAGCTGGTTAGCTAGCTAGCAGAAGTCCCTTGTCGTTCATATCATTTCGTCGTCTTTCGTTCATCAAACGAAGCACGATGAATACAGCAAACGCGATCGGTAGGATGAACTCAACTGGAGACTCCATTGTAGATGCCGGTAGGAAATGTAGATTCCTGTTTAAAAAAGTTACGTATGCGTGAACATAACCGACGCGGTGACATAGTGAGTGGTGTCCCAATTCCTAGGGAAAGATTTCAACCCCTACCCCTCATTGCTTCATTTCGAGGGCCAAGGGGTAGGGCCAAGGGCCAAGGGGTAGGGCCAAGGGCTAAGGGGTGGTGGACAAGGGGGGTTATTGGGATTGGGCCTTAAATGCAACTACAGCATCAAATCTCATGTATATACAAGAGAATGCCTTTTAAATAGCTGTCCACTGTAGTGACCACTATACGTGAACGGGTGTGGAATCCACATGACATGTAATGTAATGTCACTTTCTCCCTGTCAGACTGCTCTAATGGTGTATCAATGCACACAGTCCGGGTGCGTCATGACAGTCAATAATGTGCCAACCGTCATAGACAGAGTAGTAACACCTTATATACCTGACATGTTCTCTGCATGACTTTGTAGTTCACATGTGCCTTATTGATGAGGCATGATAAGGCTTATTGACACTTTGTGTTGTGACATCACTTTTTTTAAATACTTAACAAGGTTGCAGTTTTAACAAACAAAAATAATCAGCTACCGATGATTAGCATAAATACTGAGCCACAGTTGTTGTGCTTAATCAATTACTTAAAATGATCAACTGTTTTCATTAAAAGTCCCGCGGATGAAATGTGCGGAGGTGAAGAGCAAAAAGGGAAATTATTTGCAAAATTAAGAGATCAGGTTGAAAGTTTTGCTTGTTTTTGGCTTTAAATATGAAACAGCAGCAAACAAACATCAAGGCCAGAGAGCTACAATACCCAAAGAAACCAGATTAGCATTTATTTCATGAAGAGGAGCAGTTGCGGGCATGCAAAGGAGCTGAAAATTAATGTTTCACCTGCATGAAATTGTTTATTTCACTCAAATTCATCACTTGTATTTTACAGCTTTACCACGCTTTACCACCAAACTGACTGCAGATGAAAGAAAATGTTAGAAGATATGAGTTTCTGGGATTTAATGCACCCAATGATGCAGATATAAATAGATTTTTAAAAAAAAAAGGAAACTATCTTAATTTGTTGCAGTCTGTGGCTTTGAGGTATGCAGCAGTCCAGGCGTGAAAGATGACAGATGTGACCCTCCTCCCTATGTACTGTATCTGCCTGTATATTTACGTGTCTTCTGTCTTCCCCTTTGCTCTCTTGGGACCGAAGCTCTCTGCAAGATGGACAAAAACATCCAGTCCACTCAGTTTCCCTGCAAGCTGCAATGTCAGAATGACAATAATGTATAACCATCATGGATGTTCTTTGTGAAGATAAACAGTTATCAAGCCAAACAGCATTAGATGTTACAGCCTCGGGGGACGCTGTGTCAACTGACGTCCATATTTCATCTTATCTTTGCATTATTTTCCTTGTTTTCTTATCATCTGTTATGATAATCATCTGTCTGTGTGCTGTGGCTTTTTTTAAAAGAACTGGATGTGCTGCAAATGGGTCACTCCTATCAGGCAGTTTTCCAAAGTCATTTGATTCATCCTTAAAAACGTGCAACCTAGATACTGCTTCCATACTAAAAACAGCCATCTCAGATTTTAATTTTATTGGGAGAGGATTGAGAAAGTTCCTTCAGCTCAGTTTAACAACGTCATACATGTCAGTTTAGTTTTTGACTTTCATTCTGGCTCGACTTGCTTAAGACTGCTCTGATCTTTCATCTGAGTCAGGAGGAGTGTCAGGCTGTGCTTAAGGAGACTAGTGCAGCCTTTGATAGACGAAAACGAGGTATGGCTGTCTGCTTTAGTCTTCAGTTGGTTTAGGTTGTATATAAGGCAGAGGCTATGTTGTTGGCATATGCAATCGTGGTTCAGAGCCCATCACTATGACATCAGTTCTTTATGTAACTCTTTTTTTAGGCCCCCTGTAGGTGAAATCCCATTATCCTGCAAACTAGAAACTCACTTCATGCATACAAATGGACTGACAGACTAATGCTGGAAAAAAAACAACTGCAGGAAATGTAGGTGTTATGATCAAATCATGTTTGGGCTTCAGCGGTCACATCAAGGCAGCAACTGCATTCTTTTATCCTCCTACAAATAGAAAATATTAGAAGTTCAATGTTGATAAAAGATTTAGAGAAACTCGTTCACGCCTTCATCTCAGCGGGGTGGACGTTAGCAACGGCCCCTTGTTTGGTTTACCCAGCAGATCCCTGCACACCCTTTCAGGATGCGGCCAGAGGAACCATTCTTACATCTTTACACTACCGTCCTGTAAGATATGGAACAACTTTTAAAGTGCTGGCGTTAGTTTATGAATCACTTAATGGCTCAGGGCCAAAATACATCTCTGATATGCTTGAAGAATATAAACCGAGCAGGTTCCTTAGATCTTTAGGAATCAGTCAGCGACAAGTGCCTAAAGTGAAAACCAAACACCGTGTTGGATTAACTATGCTGCAGACAGAATGAACCAGCATCCTGATGATCCTAAATACAACTGTAGTCACATTAAAATCTAAATTAAAGACTTTCTTATTCTCCTGCACCTTTGATTGATTATATTCTCGGCTGCACTTTTATTTCCCTTATTAAATTTGGGGACATTTATTACTGCTCTGTATTTTATCTGAAAATTTCTCTTTTAAATCAATATTTTGTGTATTTTTGTTAATTACATTCAGTTTCAACACATTTTAGCACCCACTACATCATATTTTTAAATGCTGTTTCAGCCCAGTTACAGCTCATTATTCACCAGGAAGAACCTTTTACTCAAAGCAATGTTAGGTCAAGTTGTTCAATATTTTACTGTATGGCTTTAATCACTAGAGTGCAAAGATATCAACATCTAATTACTGAAGCTTACAGCATAGTCGGGTCTGTCCAATTCAAATATGTTCTTTAAAAGTCAGACATCAGTCATAAGAGTGACGTTCGAGTAACTCATTCAGCAGAGTGACACTTCTCTAATGCTGTGAATGCAATGAATAGAGGGCCATACAGGAGACAAGTGCATACTCAGCCAGTTCAGGCTAGGGTTATAGACTATGGCAAGGCCGGAGCCATAGAGGGGGGAGTCTGCATCATTTTTTTCATAAGCAAGTACAGCTATACAGTATACTATACAAATGTTCAATAAATTCATTTTACATTCTAGTTTTACACTTTTTAATATGTTTAAAGTAATCAAATAGAGAGACACTGCAGTGTTTGACATTGACTGTGCCTGCCCACTTGGACAAACCACAGGTAGACTGTAGTACACCATAATACTAGAACCAGGGGTATTAATAATGGCAATTTGTTTTGTTTATTTATGATTATGATTGCTTTTTTAAATGATTATTTCAGACAGCAGTTTGTGTTTTTAAAAAGAAAGATTATTTCAGACAGCAGTGCGTGGTTGCCTTTCATAAAATAGATTTTTTGAATTAATGTTTTTCATCAATATACAGTAGTTGTATATTAAAATGTAAATATATTATATATTAATGTATATTAAAATTACTGCCTTGGGCTATAGATGTGCAGTGAAAGATATACACACCTCAAGCTTTATTTATTTTTTTATTTTTTTACCTATATTTAAAAACATTACCAGTTTACATGACCTGTTTATATATATATACTGTATATAGTCCATACCCATTGAGTACAGCATACCATACCATGACTTAGTCATACCAAAAATTAGAAAAAAAACAACAACATTGGTCCACAGGGGGAGCCACAGCAATCGGTCGCATTTGAGCCATTTTAAAGCATTTTTCTGTTGTTATAGCGCCACCCAGTTGCCAATTAGAGTTAAATTTCTCCAGTCACCTTGAGGCGTCCTGTTCTACATATCTACCACGTTTAGTAAAAATCGATATGGCGGTTAGGCCTAGATAAGAAATTAGCTCTCTAGCGTCCCCTTTTTGTTTGATTGGGTCAATAATGGAGAGGTCCCCTCAGATTATGTGTGGTCATATGCCTACAAAGTTGCGGGGTGATCGGTGAAACCCTTGAGATGTTATATACCTTTATGTGATGAGCCACGCCCTCCGCAATATTCATTGCCTTATAGAAGCTCAGTTTTAGTAAGTTTTCCAACTTTTGCCAAGAGGGAACTTTAGATATTGGTCCCTAGATTATGTTCACCCAGTTTCATGCAGATCGGTCAAACTTCCTAGGAAGAGATCGTTTTTAAGTGTTTTCAAAAAATTCAAAATGGCAGAAAATCTATATAACCAGAAGTTATGGGTTCTTAGAAATTGTTCCTCATGAGGAGAGGCATCTCTGTGCAAAGTTTCATGTCTCTACGACACACGGGGCATGCAATATGCCCAATCAAAGTGTGCAATTTCAATTGGTTGCTATAGCGCCCCCCTTTGGCCAATTGGTGTAATATTGCTTCATTCACATCCTCCCATGACCCTCTACCACTGTGCCAAATTTCACATGGATTGACCAAGTCAGTGAGGAGAAAAACGTGGAACAGACACACACACAGACAGAGTTTTTGTCATTATATAGTAAGATAAGATATAATATAAAATATGTGTAACAAAGTTGCATTCAAAATACAGCTTGATATGTGTTGAGGTGTGTATTTCTTTTACTGCACGTCTATAGCCCAAGGCAGTCATTTTAATATACAGTACTCCAATACACTACTGTATATTGATGAAAAGATATGAATTAAAATATGAATGAAAAAAAATCTGTTCTATGAAAGGCAACCACGCACTGCTGTCTGAAATAATCATTTAAAAATTAAAAACTTTATATATGTACATACAACACACAACTGCTTTAATTCATCTACAATATGGCATCATAGTCTTTTATTTCTACTTTTTTTATTCTAAACTTTTACTGTATTTACTCAATTTACTCTACAAAGTTCCAGCTTGGATGAACTGTCTTTATATTTCGGTGTACGGTCCCTTTAAGTGGCTTGACTGTAAACTCAGTTTCCCACAATGCACCGGTGCATTCTTCCTCGTCGAACAAAAACGCGGAAACAAAAGAAATAATCAGTTTGTCAAAACAAACAACACCGAGTCGGCATAAAGTGAGCGTAGTCGTCGCTGACAGCTGTCAAAGTTCACACCGCAGCTTCGTTTAACGCGTCTGGAGGATTTGCCATGGCTTTGAAACGAATAAAGAAGGCAAGTATTCGCCTTGTTTTATTTAATGTACGTTACAGGAGAGGCTGGGGCGATGCGGAAACATCGTTTTAACGTTAGCCAGCCAACCATCTAGCTTGATAGCATCTGTTTGCTAGCCTAACGTGGTTGATTGTTGTTCCAACGGTGTTTGTGATTGATTTAACGTTATGTAACGTCAGTTAATTCGCAAGGCAGCTTTTACTGCCAGAAAGTCCGATATTTATGTCACCGGCGATGACACAGAAGCCAGTTAGCTAAGCAGATAAACTTATCTGAGCTAACTTCCAGCTAAAGTTGGCCTAGCATACTAGCAGTGTTAACGCCCTGTACGTCGGTGTCTCTGGCTAACTTACTTTTCAATATTATTTAATTTAGCGAAGTTCTAGCTGGTAGTTCAGTAACGTTAGTGTACAGTTTAACAGACTGTAAACTCAAGTTTTCCTCCTTTTTAAGCATTTTTTTTTACAGTAAGGCGGAAGCTGCCAAACTCATAAAATGTCGTTTGTCTTGTTTGTGTGCTCAGGAGTTACAAGACTTAGGGAAGGACCCTCCAGCTCAGTGTTCAGCCGGACCTGTAGGGGATGACTGTAAGTGTCACAATATCTGCTCCCATGTGTATAAACTTATCATTGTCTTAATTATTAATCCTGTAATATGGCTACTTTCATTCTTGTCATCACTATTGTTCTGTGCTGATATGAAGCCTTGATACCACATAATGTTCTCACAAATGTTGTCTTCGTCTTTGTTTCTTTTAGTGTTTCACTGGCAAGCTTCCATCATGGGACCGGTGAGCCTTTTCTGGATTAGTTTCCTGGATATTTTTAAAACCAAGCTTCTTCTGGATCTCCATACAATAGTGTTTTATGTTGACTTTACAGCTCTTTCTATTCTGTATGGAAAGCACAGACTGGCACACTCTACCCCAGTGTCACACACTAAAGCCCATGGTGTTACTTAGACAACAGGAAAAGGGGAAATACCACAATACCATAATTTAAACAAAGTGAATCTTAAACAAATGAAAGGCAGATTATAATCTAAATGAATGGTTGCTCTCCTAATGCAAATAGTATTCTATTACATGCAGTACTAGGCATAATTTAACAATACTTTTCCTCTCTATTCCAGCCCGACAGCCCATATCACGGAGGAGTATTTTTCCTTTCTGTCCATTTTCCAACGGACTATCCCTTTAAACCACCAAAGGTAAGTTTACTGAGTAGCTGAGATGTACACCACTTTCTTAAACAAGTATTTTTCACTATTTTCTAAAGTATATTATAAAACCAATGATTAATCAATAATGAATCATTGGATGCAGCCCTTGTCACAAGAGGGTTATTTTATCTATTACTGCTTTATTGTTGTTTTCATAGATTTCCTTTACAACGAAAATCTATCACCCAAACATCAACAGCAATGGTAGTATCTGCCTTGACATCTTGAGGTCACAGTGGTCACCTGCTCTTACAGTATCGAAAGGTAACTCATATCTTCATTTTTCCTGTGTGATAGAGCGTAGTATATCACAACAGCACTGTGTAGGATCTGGTTTGTATCCACAATTTACTGAAGTCATGAGGAAACATGTTTAAGGGTAAATTAGGATGTTGGGGAGGAAATGCCAAAGATAGGTGAGTTGAATTCTATCAAAATGCGCATGACAGTGAAGTCCCTTTGGTGAATCAATCCACCAAATCTGCATTCTTCCAAGTGAATGATTTCCAGCCTCTAGGAGCACAGGTAACAGGATTTTCAAGCCTGATTATCCAAAAATGAACCTCTGCACCCTGTGTGTTTTTGTGACTGTTACGACTCCTTTGATGGCAAGTTGGAAAGGAGACATCAACACGACAGTCAAAAATAAGATGGAGTCAGAGCATGTGTATAAACAAAGAAAATGTTTTTTTTCTTCTATTTATTTGAAAGGGACAGTACACATTAATGAACATCAGTATGTGAGTACATGTGTAAATGTGTCGGAGTTAGCAAGCCTGCTAATTTACATCCGTAGTCCCTTGGCAGGTAATAGACAGACAGACACACAGGAGGTAGGCGAGAAAAAAAGAAGGAATAATAATAATAACAGTACACAAGGAGTTCACATTAAAATACCCATTCATACATAGACATAAAGTGCAGTGTGGATTCTATAAAGTGCCGGGTGTAAAGTGCCAGTTGTTAAAGTGCAAGTGCATGATAGTTAAATAGATCCACATGTGGTGGTCCACTCCTGCTGCTTAGAGTGGACCAAGACATCGGATACTTAGCAGCAGATGAAAAGTCCCATTCACAATTTAGGTACACAAAGATAATACATCACAGTGCAGTATAGTGCAGTGCATGCATACATACGTATATGTAGGCATGCACTGCACAACAACAATAACAACAACAAAGACAGTGCAAAGCATGGCGGACAGTCACAGAGCACGGCACATACGTATATGTATCGCGCTCTGCGAGAGGTCCGCCTAGCCATGATTACAGTGTTGGTTTGTTTTGAGCCAGTTTTTGAGGTGGGCCTTAAAGGTGCTGTAGGTAGGGCATTCTCTTATTGTACATGGTATGTTGTTCCAGATGTTACTGCCCTTAACCGACATAACAGATTGTCCAAAAGTCGTGTGTCTGTAAGGTACTTCGCAATCTCCCCTGGAATTGGCTCTGGTGGTTCTGCCACTGCTAACTTTAAGTTTTATATATTCTTTTAATGGAGGAGGTGCAAGTCCATTCAGTATTTTGTAAATAATACAGGCGTACTTAAGAACTTTAAAATTTTCAAAACTCAAGAGGTTGTACTTCTCAAGGATATGGCAGTGGTGGTGAGAGATCGGTTTTCTGTCAAGGATTTTTAGGGCCCTTTTATATAATGATTCTATTGGTTTAATTGTAGTTGTTCCAGTGAGAGACCAGTTTGTAAAACAATATTCAATGTGGGAAAAAATCATAGCATGTATAAACATTCTGGCCGCGTTAACTGTCAGCGATGGTCTAATCTGCTTGAAGTTAAGTAGATTGAATTTGATTGTTTTTGAAATCTTTTTAACATGATTTTTAAAAGAGAGTAGGATCAAGAACAACACCAAGGTACTGGAATTCTTTTACTAACTCAAGTTCCTCTCCTCTCAGGAATACATTTGATTGTGTGACCATGGTTTATTGAGCAACAGAAATCTAACAAAAGATCACAATTGCGGAGGAGGGTAGGTTGAGGTGGTTGTGCCAAATAAACTGAAAGAAATACAGTAAAAGTGGGCCTAATCTGAGTCTGAACTTGAAAACAAAACTCAAACAAAAAACTGACTCTCTTATCTAAAAAAAGAAGCTTAACCAAAAATAGATACAGGGGTGGCACCAACCCTAAAAACTTGTGGACAATGGAGACCTCCGTGAGTGAAAAATGTATAGGGTACCCCGACTTACCTATGTCCACAACCTCGCTCCACAAACCTTGTTTTAAGAAACCAAGTTAACTCAATCGCATGCCGCACCCAACACCAGCTCTAGCAGGCAGAGAGGAGAAGAGAGCGATCACTGCAGGCATGGTCCTTTCATAAGAGATCCCTGGATGTGATTGGCCAGTCTGGAAGCACCCACACTCCACAGATGCAGGCCAGTCAGGTTGATGGCACCTGGAGAGCAGAGAGGAGGGGGGGAGAGAGAGAGAGAGAGAGAGAAGACCAGGGGAGGAAACACACCCACAAACACAACTGCACTCTGCCCCTGCCTGGCATGTAACAGTCACTTTGAAAACTAACAGGATTTTTTGATATAAAGATGCATGAAATTGAGGCTTTTTTAAACATTGAAACGCGTGCATACTAATTTTTGGTCTTTTTCTTACAGTTTTATTATCCATTTGCTCCTTGCTATGTGACCCAAATCCAGATGATCCACTAGTCCCTGACATTGCACACATCTACAAAACAGACAAACAAAAGTGAGCATGAAAGCTACAGAAATTGGAATGTGGAAATACTTGAATCTGTCAACTGTTCTCTAGAAACTCATCCTATGTTTTTTCATTTTTCTGTAGGTACAACAAAGCAGCCAAAGACTGGACTCAGAAGTATGCAATGTGAGGGGCTGGACTTTCTGCAACAATGACGCATCCCTGAACACCTCAAATTATGACAGTACTGTTTCAACTGCTCATCCACACTGGTTCTTGTTGAGGTGTTTTACTCGCTTGAGGCACTTTCTCTACTTGGACTTTACTTGACTTCACTGTTTTTACTGTTTATTTTATTTTCCCCTTTAAATTGGCGTCATTATTATTAATATTGGTTGTGGTGAGATGGCCTTATGATACTTTTCTTTTAAGAGATTTATATTGTACAAGACCATACTGGATTTATTTTTCATCGTTTTGCATTAAAGACATTAATCAGTAAGTGGATTGCAAATTGTTTCTTGACAACACACATGAGTAAACTGAAGTTCTGAACCATCTTGTGGCATGAAAATGTTTAATTCAGTTCTCAGTATATTTCAAAGTTGAGACTGACCTTTTTTCTACTATTCACATGGCCACTAGGTGGTAGCCTTTACTTTTTACCACCCAAAAACTCCTACTTAGGAACTGTTGCTCCTTGACAACCTGTTTGTCAAGTAGGGAAACTTGTTTGAGAAACTTGTTTGTGTTACATGTAATTCAGGCCCATTTGCTAACTGGTTATTCGTGTGGATAGTGGATATTATAGTGTCATACTTCAGCAATAAAAATATAAGAAGAGATGTCTTGTTCATTAAAATGAGACTACCCATTATCATTATCTCGGCTGTGTGCAGCTCAGTTGTGCATTGGTGAAGCTAGTGTTTTCTCCTATTGATGTGTCCAGAATACACTATAAACATGCTGATGTTAATGTAAAGATGGGCATATACATTCTGCAGTGTTGTGGGGTGTGGTTTAATCACGACTGTGCTGAGTGAGGACTTGACATGTCCTAGTCCTACAAAAATGTTGTCCCTCATCTTTCCAGTCAGCAATTCTATTAAGATCAGCTCTAATTACCTGCCAGAAGAAAAACATTGTTGTAGATTGCTGATAATTGAAATAAAACACTTAAAATAATAACATGTATGCCTTAACCTTGGCAGATTTATTTGAAAGTTGAGGTGAAGAGCTAAAATGTCAAAGCTGTACTCAGGTTTTAGTTATGCATTCAATGTTTTTTCTCAGAATAAAAAATCAAATGCTTGGTCATTTTCACCCTTAATCCCAGATGATTGAAGTTTGCACTCCAAATATGCAAGACGTGAACTGAGAGAGAGCATGTGTGCTGTAGCACTGTTGTTACTTTGTAAAGAAAGCTCCGGCTGTGAGATTGAGGTGAGGTTATCGCAAGTCCAGCGTGACTGTGACCAGGGGACAACAAAAAAGACACAAAAGAACTACAAAGACACAACATAACCCCAAAAGGGCAAAACAACACAAAGAGACACAAAATGACTACAATAGTGTCAAAACAACAAGAAAGAGACACAAAATGTCTACAAAGACACAAAATAACCCCAGAAGGGCAAAACAACACAAAGAGACACAAAATAACTACAATAGTGTCAAAACAGCAAGAAAGAGACACAAAATGACTACAAAGAGACACAACATAACCAGAAAGGGGGGGGGGGGG
>NC_065524.1:26874963-26890682 GCF_006386435.1 Epinephelus moara | reverse complement strand
ATGACTACAAGGAGACACAAAATGACTACAAAGAGACACAAAATAACTACAAAAAAGGAAAAAATGACAGAGACAAAATAACTACAAAAAAGGAAAAAACGACAAAGACACACAAAATGACTACAAGGAGACACAAAATGACTACAAAGAAGGAAAAAATAACAGACACAAAATGACTACAAAGAGACACAAAATGACTACAAAGAGACACAAAATAACTACAAAAAAGGAAAAAACAACAAAGAGACACAAAATAACTACAAAGAAGGAAAAAAATAACAAAGAGACACAAAACAATCAGACACAAAATGACTTTAAAAGGGGCAGAACAACAATAAAGACACAAAATAACCACATAAGGGGCAAAAAACAAGAAAGAGACACAAAACAACCACAAAGAGACACAAAATCGATACTAGTATTTTTTCCTTTCTGTCCATTTTCCAACGGACTATCCCTTTAAACCACCAAAGGTAAGTTTACTGAGTAGCTCAGATGTACACCACATTCTTTAAACAGGTATTTTTCACTATTTTCTAAAGCATATTATAGAACCAATGATTAATCAATAATGAATCATTGGATGCAGCCCTTGTCACAAGAGGTTTTTTCTTATCTATTACTGCTTTATTGTTGTTTTCATAGATTTCCTTTACAACGAAAATCTATCACCCAAACATCAACAGCAATGGTAGTATCTGCCTTGACATCTTGAGGTCACAGTGGTCACCTGCTCTTACAGTATCGAAAGGTAACTCATATCTTCATTTTGCCTGTGTGATAGAGCGTAGTATATCACAACAGCACTGTGTAGGATCTGGTTTGTACCCACAATTTACTGAAGTCATGAGGAAACATGTTTAAGGGTAAATTAGGATGTTGGGGAGGAAATGCCAAAGATAGGTGAGTTGAATTCTATCAAAATGCGCGTGACAGTGAAGTCCCTTTGGTGAATCAATCCACCAAATCTGCATTCTTCCAAGTGAATGATTTCCAGCCTCTAGGAGCACAGGTAACAGGATTTTCAAGCCTGATTATCCAAAAATGAACCTCTGCACCCTGTGTGTTTTTGTCACTTTGAAAACTATGAAATTGTAGGTTTTGTAAGGTGTAATTGGAAGAGCAAACAGGGGAATGTTCAGATATCAGTGTTGAAACTAATGGCTAGAAATACTTTTTTTTCCCAAATACCTAAACTAAAAGGATTTTTGATATAAAGATATACGATATCAAGGTAGGTCCATTCATATTTATGTGTTTTTTCATTTTTCTATACTTGGACTTTACTTGACTTCACTGTTTCTACTGTTTATTTTATTTTCCCCTTTAAATTGGCGTCATTATTATTAATATTGGTTGTGGTGAGATGGCCTTATGATACTTTTCTTTTAAGAGATTTATATTGTACAAGACCATACTGGATTTATTTTTCATCGTTTTGCATTAAAGACATTAATCAGTAAGTGGATTGCAAATTGTTTCTTGACAACACACATGAGTAAACTGAAGTTCTGAACCATCTTGTGGCATGAAAATGTTTAATTCAGTTCTCAGTATATTTCAAAGTTGAGACTGACCTTTTTCTACTATTCACATGGCCACTAGGTGGTAGCCTTTACTTTTTACCGCCCAAAGACTCCTACTTAGGAACTGTTGCTCCTTGACAACCTGTTTGTCAAGTAGGGAAACTTGTTTGAGAAACTTGTTTGTGTTACATGTAATTCAGGCCCATTTGCTAACTGGTTATTCGTGTGGATAGTGGATATTATAGTGTCATACTGTAGCAATAAAATTAATATAAGAAGAGATGTCTTGTTCATTAAAATGAGACTACCCATTATCATTATCTCGGCTGGGAGCAGCTCAGTTGTGCATTGGTGAAGTTAGTGTTTTCTCCTATTGATGTGTCCAGAATACACTATAAACATGCTGATGTTAATGTAAAGATGGGCATATACATTCTGCAGTGTTGTGGGGGTGTGGCTTAATCACGACTGTGCTGAGTGAGGACTTGACATGTCCTAGTCCTACAAAAATGTTGTCCCTCATCTTTCCAGTCAGCAATTCTATTAAGATCAGCTCTAATTACCTGCCAGAAGAAAAACATTGTTGTAGATTGCTGATAATTGAAATAAAACACTTAAAATAATAACATGTATGCCTTGACCCCACTGAAAGGGCCTACTGGTCCTCCTCCTTCTGCAAAATGTCACTCGAATTAAGACGTACCAACACATCTGGCACATAATAACTACAAAAAGCAGCAAAACAACCACAAAGACACACACAATGTCTGAAGAAAGATGCTAAATTACTTCAAAGAGACACAAAATAACCACAAAGAGACACAAAACGAATACAAAAGGGACAAAACAACAATACAGAGACACAAAATAACTACAAAGAGACACAACATAGCCCCAAAATGGCACAACAACACAAAGAGACACGAAACAACAACAAAGAGAAACAAAATGACTACAAAGAGACACAAAACAACCACAAAAGGGATAAAACATGAAGAGACATTAAATAACTACAGAAGAGGCAAAACAACAATAAAGAGATACGGAACAATCACAAAGAGACACAAGATGACTACAAAGAAACACAATGACTACAAAGAGACACAATGACTACAAAGAGACACAAAATGACTACAAAGAAACACAATGACTACAAAGAGACACAATGACTACAAAGAGACACAAAATGACTACAAAAGGGATAAAAAAAACACGAAGTGACACAAATTAACTACAAAGAGACACAAATAACAACAAAAGGGGCAAAACAACAATAAAGAGACACACAATCGCCTCAGAGACAGAAAGTAACCAAAAAGAGATTCATGACTACAAAGAGATACAAACAAAACAAAAAACGACATAAACCATCACACAGTCTGGGTGTCTTGCTCTTGTGTAGTAGAGGTGGTGGGGCCCACTGTCTCATAACCCACTTATGCTCGGAAGTGAGACTTATGAATAATTTAAATAGGAAGAATGTTATGAAATCCCAAATATAGCAGAACAAAATATTAGACAGAACTGTAGAAAACGAACACATTAATCCACACGTAACAAAACTATAGCCCTGAAAACCATCATTAATCATTTCCTGGCCACAGCATGAGAACAATGCCAGAATCATATTCCTATAGGGACCTGCAAACCTTTTACTGTTTACATCACTGAACTCCTGCTTCTGTATTATTATTATTATTATTATTATTATTATTATTATTATTATTACTATTTCACTCAGCACATAAACAGCATCTTTAGACTGTGACTTTCTACACATTTGTTTTGCTTTCTCTTTCCTGTATTGCTTCCCTATGGCCACTCTCAGGGTGTCGAGTGTTTCCTCTATAAACCAATAAATTGACGACATGGGGTGTTATTATAAACTGCCAGCCTGTGTCAGAAAGTGGCATAAAATATTGAAAGTACTCGAGCCTGCCTTTGTGTTTGTTTATTTTCATATGCAGTGGTCTTGAATTGTATTTTTCAGCTCATAATAACTGTGATTTTGTTTCATAACAGCTTCCCATAAATGAGACACAATAAACGTGTCCCCCACAAACTCAAATTGAATTCAGTGAATTTCACACATATAATAAAGTTTTAAGACTTCACAGAATCCAGGGGGAGTAAGATGGTTAAAAAAAAAGGTTTCTGGGAGGAGTCCCGGGTTTTTTTTTTGCAGGGTGACACGTGAAACTTTCTCGAGGAGTTGGTTGGTATGTTTGCTGTGTGCTGTACGACGCTCCGTTAACTCAGCAGACAACCTATAGCGAGTGGACCAGTGCTGCTGCCTATTTTTAGAAGTCTGCCTAATGGGGGAAAACGAAGGGGCTTGAAGAAACTGCAGAGGAAGGTCTCAACTGCGCTGCCATGAGCCCGCACAACACCGCCAAGTGACGGGATTAAAACAAAAGAAAAGTTAACAGAAGTTTCAACCGCTTCGCCTCAGCTCGACTTTACTTTGACTAAAACGCAGTGGCCACCGGAGAAGTTGCTGCGCAGCGCAATGGCTGCCCAGTGCGACACTTTAAGCGGATACTTGCAGCAGTCGGACCAGGGCTCCAACAGCGAGCGCAGCACCGACTCTCCTCTCCCTGGATCAGAGGAGGATCTGAGCGGGCTCCATCCGCTGCCAGATCCGGAGTGGACTGAGGAGAGGTTTCGGGTGGACCGCAAGAAGCTGGAAGTCATGTTATTAGGTAAAATAAACCAAGTAACTAACTACAAAGTTACTGCTAAAGTATTTTCTAAACGTCTATCCTGTCCACGTCTCATCTCCTGTAATTGTACCCTGTCCTTTCCGAGAAGCTGCACACTCCAGCAGCCCTCTGACGGCCCTTTGTTTATGCTACACTCATAAAATGACACTTTCTGTACACACATGCTACTTTTGGGAAGTTCAAATTTCAAGACTCCTTCTCAGCATGGTCAGGAAGCTCGAGCGTGTCATGCGCGTGATCCGGAGCCAATTAGGGGCTAATTAAGCATCAATTAGCTCTGAGCTTTCAATTAGAGTTTTCACACAAAAGAAAGTGATACACCGAGCACAGGGAGAAGCTGCTGAGTTTACAGTCATGTGGGCGTGCGTGGTGTCTGCAACAAGCTTAAACAGAAGGTTGAAGAGGTCAAAGACATGAAGACAGTGATCATCATTGCTGTGCTGATGGAGAGGGCAGTAACATGCCCCGACCACAGGCTGGCGCTGCACAGACTCCCATGGTCTGTTTATAGACTCAACTGCAATTGACCTGAGCATGCAGTTTGCTTACTTCTCAGTTAAACTTAGAAAGAGACTGTTAGAAAACATCTTTTAAACGAATTGATGCTCTCTGCCTCAAACCTTGACGCCAGGTTCCTCTTACAAAAGACAGTACTCTGTTATACAGTAGAGCTTCAACGATTCATTGATTAATTGTTAGTTATTAAATTATTTGCCAGCTAATTTGATAATCCAGTAATTGGTTTGAGTATTTTTTTAAAGGAAGAAAATGTTAGATTCCCTGATTCCAGCTTCTTAAACGTGATATGTTCCAGTTCATTAACGTCTCTGAGAGTAATCTTTGTGATTGTGGACAAAATAAGATATTTGCGGACGTCATCTTGGGCTTCAGGAAACATTGATGGATTTTCTGACATTTTATATACCAAACATCTGTTTTCATAATTGGAAAAATAATCGGCAGTCCTGTTGAACAGTGTCATGCTGACTTTTCCTGCATGTGTGGGCTGCACAGTCAATCGAAATATTATCAAAATCGCAATATGGCCAAGTGCAATACCCAAATTGCAGGAGCTGCAATGTTTTGACAAAGGTAAAATGTGTGATGACATATAAATGAAGCATTGTGTTATTATAAATCACATTCAACATGCTTGTTTGGTACAGACCCCAGCTAATATCTCATCATTATTGTTTTTTGTGTTGTGTCAGTGAAGGTAAACTGCAAAAAATACCATTCCCACTAAATTGTGAGTCATTGCAATATCTATCAGAATAATTGCAATATATATTTTTTTTTTTTGCATATTGTGCAGCCCTGCTATGACAGTAAACTAAATATCTTTGTATTGTGGACATAACGGGACATTTAAATATCTCTTTTGGGCTTTTGGAAACATTGATCATACATTTTTCTACATTTTCTGACATTTCATAGACCAATCAACTGCTTTATTAATCAAGACAATAATCGACAGTAAAAAATAAATAAATCACAGTATATATAATTTTTTTGCATATTGTGCAGTCCAATATGACAGTAAACTAAATATCTTTGGATTGTGGACCAAACAAGACATATTAAGATGTCAGTTTGGGCTTTTGGAGACATTTTTCACCATTTCCTGACATTTTATAGACCAAACAGCTAATTGCTCAATCGAGAAAGTGATAGTCAGAATAACTGATTCACTGTGTAATCTCTTTTCTGATGTCGTGCAATTGACAGCGAACAGTTAAACAAGCGATGACAGACTCATAAAGACAGGCCAGGCCGGTCTCTGTCGAGAGTTCCCTGGTAACTCAAAGGTTGAGATCATTCATCACCCATATTCAAAACACAAGAGAGAGCAATATTAGAGCTTTCGGTAAACGGGCTGGATTCTTTTACCATTTTATCAAGACTGAGTGGCAGCCAAACATGACCTTAGTAGGAACATCCGTCATGATTGTGCTGTAATTAAAAACAAGAGTTGTACAGTAGCATGACGCTGATTGTAGCTCTAAATTTTACTCGGTGAAAGCTGTTAGTCTGTAATGTTTAAGATGTGATTAAAGTTTGAGGCAAACTTTTGGAGTAATCGTCAGCGAGCGTCTAGTGTTGAAGTTTATCCTACACACAGACGCATGCACTCACACACGTAGTTCCCCTTGAGGATGTCCTGGTTGCTGCCTCGCTGCTCGGTACATTCCTCAAAGCTCCATGTCATCCCCAACTCTTCCAGGAAAACAACTTAACCAGAGGCCAGCCCTAAAGTGTCCCAGACAAACCGTGCGCCATATCCTACAAGTGTCTGTTTGTGCATCTGTATGCGTTGTGTATAATCTATCCGGTCTACCGGCTCTTTATAGTTTTGTTAATTTGCTCTGGTATCTCTGCCAACGTCTTGTTTCACAATTGCTGCATCATGACATCATGGGTGACATTGCTCATGTTGACAGTGCAGCTGGGTTGTGGAGTAGAGACGGCTGCTGCATTACATTTCTCTGACCAGTTGTAGATTCAGGTTTAAATACCTCAGTATCCCAACTGTGAAACTGCTTTAAACTTTGGCATGTGGCCTTCAGGAAGAATCCAGGGAGTTTGGTTGCATCGTATGTAAAAACACAGTCTGTTGAGTTTTGCACATGATGCACTGATAACTACAGAAAGCTAGTCTCAGTCTAGTTTCAGCTCACTGGATAAGATTTGTGTCCATAGATGCAATTTCAAGTCTCAATAATAAATAGCTCTTTTAGACACATCCAGTTGGGTCAGAGCTCTGTAACATCTGGCTGTGTTTTGATTGGACAGGCTTTAGACTTTGACGTGGTACAGCATGTTCTGAAGGCAAGAATCTGGACGCTAATGAAATAATTTTATGGGAACCTTAGTGTATTTTTACTCAGTGTTTTACTGTCTGTGACGGTATCTCTGGCTTCTCTTTCCTGGAACATTAAGTGTGCTTGACCCTCGGCAAAGAGCCACGGGTCGATTCTTGTTGCATTCACTTCTCAAACAACAATAGCTCAGCATCTTGACTTTTTATCGCATCAAGGTAATATGTCTGAGCTAGTCGGCCTTTTTTAGGGGCTGATATGACCATCTGGTTCAGGAACAGCCATCTCTTTTATAAATTATTACATCAGTGGTTAAGCAATAAACTGCTGTGCGGTACACTTGCTTGTGTACAGTATGGCTAAACATTAATTCACTGTCTTGCATATGGATAACACATTTTTTACCTACACATACAGGAGGGGTTTTGATATGGATTATTTTTTTTTTTTTAAATGTTGGACAAAAATAGTGACACATCGATGATAAAAATGAATATGGAAAGAAACAAGGAAGATTTAAAATTGGGCTGCAGCTGATGTTTGTTTTTTATAAACGATCAATATGAGTTATTTTCTTGAGTATTGGATTAATCGGTTAATCTATAAAATATCCAAAATAGTGAAAACTGCTCATAAAAACTTTGCAGAGCCTACAGTATTGTCTTTAATGTTTGGTTGTGTCTGATGAGGAAAACAAATTAAAAAAAAATATTGAATTAATAATAAGATAAATCAGAAAAAAACATCCAAAAATCCTCCCATCAGAGAAACTGAAATTACAGAATATTTGCCATTTTTGCTTAAGAAATGACCAGCAATCCATTTATTATCAAAACTGAGACTGATTAATGTTGTGTTTGGCAACTAATCAATTAATAGATTAATCAACTCTAATTAAAAACAGATGATAGCAACAGAGTTACCACAGCATGAAAATATTTGACTAAATAAACCGTGCCATTTTGCTCATGCTGCAGGTCAGTTTCATTTGCTTCCAGTACATTATAGTCAGGCTGTACTGATGAAATTGTTCAATGCGGTGTCTGTTGTGCCTGAATCATGATTGGTTGATCGACTTGAATGCTTTGATCGATAACCTTTGTGGTCTCAGTGTTTATTTAAGAGGCAAGCTAATTGCTGTGTTGAGGAATTATGGTGTGATGCATGTTGGCAAACAGACAAATAAGCCTGTAACGTGTGTGTCTGCCAGATTACATGCTTTGTTCATGGACTGCTAGAGTTTTATGTTTTACAGTCAATCCCAGAGGCAACCTGCTGAAGAGCCTGTCTGTCTGTCATGTCCGGCATGTGTCTGATATAATTAGGAAGTTTGGAATCATTTCCAGTATATACATGTATTACATTCCTTTATCTTCATTATCATTTTTTTTTTTTACTATGATTTCATTCGTTCAGCGTCACAGCCACTTCTGTTTGTTATAGTGTAACATGCTCCTGGCCCCTATTCTGGATTTGTATCTTAATTCTCAGAGTTTTTATGAAGTTTAGTCCTCAAATCAGATAAAGTTATTATCGTAGGTGATTTCAATATTCATGTTGACGTTGATAATGACTGCCTCACTCACTGTGTGTCAGAGTGTACATGTACCCACTCGCTGTTTTAACCACACCCTCGATCGCGATCTCGCTCTGACGAAATTGAAATTGAGGTCTTAATCTTTCTACAAAATCCCTCTCAATCAGATCATTACTTAATAACTTTTGATGTCTTATTACTCGATTACACTCCACTTGGCAAAAGCTACTGTTCCAGATGTTTAACTGATAGTGCTGTAGCAAACTTTAAGGAAATAATTCCATCAACATTAAATTTAATACCATGCCCCACTGTAACAGAGGTTTCCTATATTGACTTTAACAACACAACACTTGACTCTGTAGCATCTCTTAAAGGGACAGTGTGTAGCATTTTCAGTTGCTTATTGGCAAAAATCGATGTCTGCATTCATAAATGTCATCATTGGTGTATCATTACCTCCACCAATAATCTGACTTATTCCCGTAAAAGGAGATTTCGGATTTGTTTGTACATTGTGTGGGTAAGTCGTCTGGGGGGGTTCCATAACGTTTCACCATCTTCAAAATACCTCCGCCAGCGAGGGACATACAGCCCCGCCTTCAGCGTTTAGGTTGAGACCCAGGCCAGCGCTGCGTGACCGAGGAGCCAAAGTAGAGGAGCAAGAGGCATTTCGCTGCTACCCTGGCAAATTTGAAACAAAGTCCCACTCTTTGAGCATAATGCAGGATCATGCATATGCAGCATCACGGGAGACGGAATCCTCGTTGCCAAGAAAGCGCAAAAGGGAATCAAAAAGGCAACGTGACCGGCGAATTTAAAAAAACGGGGGTCAACATCGGGGTAGCCTTTCCCAGGTGGAAATGGCTGCTGAAGGAGAAAGGTTTTAAAAGGGACGCTGACGTTGCCTGCTTTGTTCTCGACGGGTAAAAAACTTTGCTGCCCAAATTAGCTCGTCCTCCTCTCTCTTCCTCCACGCCTAGCTCCTACCGATCCTACCTCTCTCCCTCTCCCTACCAGTGCAGGCGTTGAATCACCAGATGAAGATCCAAATATAAATGAATGATTTAACCCAACTAATTAGTACATAGTTCATGCTTGTTACACTCAGAGGATCGTACAGTGTCGTAGAGCAATATTAGCACTTTGGGAACATTTGTTTGTGTTCATTAGCAAGCTGCTAGATGCTATGTGGTACCAAATCCCCCAGCGCAATATAATTCACTATCTTGCTTTTAGGTACACAGCGGCTATCTTAGTTGCAATACGCGTTTGAAACAGTGAGGCGCTAGAGTGCGCTATCCGTTTGAATGCAATGAACGGTTTCAACATTTGATGGGAGAAAATCCTACACACTGTCCCTTTAAAAAGAAGATAATGAAACAAACAAAGTTAACTCCGTGGTATAACTACCCAAACCAAAAATTAAAACAAGTATCTCGAAAATTTGAAAGAAATTGGCATTAAACCAAACTGGAATAATCGTGTTTAGTCTGGCAAAGCAGTGTTAAAATGTACAGGAAGGCCCTCTGAAATGGTAGAGCAAACTATTACTCAGCATTAATAGAAGACAGGGATTATTATGTTGATCTGTTTTGTACACACGCCATCTGTCCATCATGGAGGAGGGATCCCTCCTCAGTTGCTCTTCCTGAGGTTCCTACCACCAGGTTTTTTGGGGGAGGGATTCCTTATCTGCTGTGAGGACAGAGGGATGTCTGACGCTGTACAGCCCTCTGAGGCAAATTGTGATTTGTGATATTGGGCTTTATAAATAAAATTGAATTAGTTTGATCTATTATTTAATCTATATCAACATCAGCATTTTATCTACTAATCGGATAACTGATGTGCCCGACAGGCAAGTGTCGTTTTTCACATTTGGCCGGAGAAATCTGATCACTTGTAGCAATGCATCTAAAGTTTAGTGCCATAATAACATTTATATTAGCTTTTTGTCAGAATCCGTAAATGTTGTCCTCACAATAAACCTGGCTGTACTCAGAAAAGGTGTCAGAGTGGGACATCAGACTGTTGAAGAGCCATATAGTCAGGGGGTTGCATAAATTTTGGAGAATAGAAACGACAGTGAAGCACTCTGTACCCATTAGAATATGTTGGTGACTCACCAGAATGATTCCACACCGGAGCAAAATCCCAGCATACACACTTAAACTACCCTCTATTTGGATCAGCCGTATTTCACGCCCCCGTTCTGGCACCGTTTGCATCAGGAGAAAATGGAAATTGTTAACTGCTTTGCAATTACAAATTTACTGTCTCTCACATTGGCAGCGACGCAGGTTCCCCGGGCTTAGATCAGTAAATAGAGTGTAAAGTGACGACAAAATCTCACCCTGACAGCCATCTGGGTTTAACTGTTGTACTGTTGGCACCCCAGAATAGAACTCCCCAAGTTAATGGCTTGGATACCTTGACACAGGCATGAAAGCCTGAAAGATAGTTTTATGTGTACAGGGAACAGTATAAGAGAACTTTTGTGTCTTGTTTTTTCTTACATTCATTATGATGTGAAGAGTCCAGAGGCAAGTGTGGGAAAGAGGTAACATTTTCTGCATGTGCAACAAGGTTTTCCATGGGTTTTTTTTAAGCGTGCATCACCTATGTATTCACCCGTGTATGGGTCAATTTGAGGAGCTGGCTGTGGGATTCCCTGCTCAGACTAGTAATGATGAGAGTTCAGTGGTGTTTGTGACTTAGCACGGCCTCCTGGTGGGCCAGTAACTGCAACAACAACCTGCAATTAGGCTAAGTGAATCATTTTCTTCGTTGAACTAATTTGTTTTCCTGCTCCTAAACCACAGACTATTATTGGGCGGCTTTGTCTCAGAACGGAAAAACTGTTGCATATGGTAATGAGAAAGTACAGGTATTCTCAGTATGTAGTGATAGAGGAGTTGTTTTGTTCATGTGTGCTGAAATGTTTCTCACATACAACGTTATTTGTGGGCCACACAAAATAAGAATACTTTCATACAGAGGCCAGTGGAAAGTCATCCTCTGAGAAGGGAAAATTGTCCTCTGCTGAAAATGCAATTATATTTCTCAGTATTCTTTTTTTTTCCTTTATTGTTTGGAGAATTATTTCTCTGGCTTCAAAACCCACATAATGAGGGGAGTATGTGTGAGGGCCTCATCCTCCTCGTCCTCCTGGGTGCTGAGTAAGACTCACAGACAGGAAGTGAGTGTCTTGTGGGGAATGTGCTGCAGGCTTTCTCTTCTCTCTCCCTCTATTGCTCCCTCTTGAGCATTCGAACACTGCTCTGTTGTTCCAGCCTCCGTCAGATCCACTGTGGAGTTGTTGGACTTTCCCGGGTCTTTATTCTGACACTACGACACCGTCCTCACCTCGTAACCCGACCAAACCCAGGCAGAAACATTACTGAAACACACAGACATCACAAACACTTGTGTTTTTGTAGCTTGCGCTCCTCAGTTTTGCAGCGAAGAAAGTTAACAGTATACCCACACACTTAATTGCATATAATCATCTCTATAATGGATAATTAGATACAATGTTAAAGCTATTTTGATTTCAGTGCTCTAATATAATAGCATTACATGGAGTAGTTTGAAGTAAAAGCAAAGATGGAGAGGCAGGGGGACTTTGGGAGAAACCTTACACACACACACCACCTTTTAGAAAAATGCACTGAAGGGTGGAAAACAATAGACGGAGCCAGCGCTAGAAAGGAAAATCCTCTCTGATGTGAAAATTGTGCTTTCCCTCTGATGAGGTTATCATCTGCCATTGGGAGATACTGTGATGTTTAAACCAGATTTGGACTGGATTCTCTACAAAATGTGTGTGTGAGTGTGGCAAAGCAGCAGTTGTGCTTATTTTGTAGTCGTGGATCACAGTCAGAGTAGTTACCACTGTCAGGACACCAAAAAAGCTTCACATTCATTTCAATAAAGCAGAGATTCATTTACTTTCACACACATTGGCTTCCAGGTTCTGCCTCAAGTTCCTCACACAGAGTTCACTCTGATTGAACTGTGACCTGTGAAATAGTGACACTTATCCTGTTGTCAGTTTGAGGGAAAGGGTAGGATTGGCCTGTTGTTCAGACTGTATTGATGGTACAGTCTTTAGTCTTAGTCTTCAGTCTTCATCTGCTGTCAAGATGAACGACTGCGTAGGAGGGACACTGAATAGGGTTGTAAGAAAATATCCAAACTTAAGTTTCACAATCTAATTAACTGAAGTAATTATTGAAATTGCAATATGACCAACTGCAATATCCAAATCACCAGAGCAGCACCTATTCCGTAAAGGTAAAATGTGTCACAATACAACATTACAAATAAAGCATTGTGGTGTTACATAGAGATGCACCGATCCAGCTTTTTCAGTTTCGATACCGATCCCGATGCTGTGGCTTTGAGTATCGTCCGATACCCGATACCGATCCGATACCATGGTTGACCTAAAAAGCTATATACCTTTACATGTAGAACAGAAAAGACTAGAGGCATCAGACATTGATGACTACACAGTTCTTTCCTAAGATAAAATGAAACAAGATGAAACAGATTAATGCAATGATGAGCTATTCATTTTTAACAAAAATAAACAATTGTGCAACAGCAGTTGAAATAGTGTGAAATACTTCCACACAGCAGATTCTCTCCTTCGCTCCATGGCGTATGACATAGCTCGCATCGCAATAGATTTAAAGGGAAAGGATCACCTGAGGTATAGGTTGCATTTTCCGATACCCAATCCATCTCTTTTGATGATATCGGGGCCGATATTCGATCCAGATATTGGATCGGTGCATCCCTAGTGTTACAGTGATGCCCAGCCTACAAATCATATTCCAGATGTACAGGAACATGCTTTAAATAACAAATAACAGCAGTAAATAACATCATTATTATTTATAGATTATTTTCAGTGAGCAAAAAAAAGGGGAAAATTACTAGGGATTTAACAGTCCATTGATCTGGATTGATGTGTCGATTCAATGATCAGCGATCCAGTATCATCTATGCAAAGGTAAAACATCAGTCCATATCATCATCTTTATGTTATGCCATTATTTTGGAACTATGTGTCACTGTCAAACAGGGGCAGGCAGATGACAAGCAGCCTCAAAGATGATGAGGATGACAAAAATCCTCTTGGACATAACAGTGATTTATACTTGGTGGTTCGGGCATCCGATTAGGATGCCTCCTGGGTGCCTCCCGCTGGAGGTGTCCCAGGCACGTCCCACTGGTAGGAGGCCACGGGGCAGACCCAGAACAAGCTGGAGGGATTACATATCTCGTCTGGCCTGGGAACGCCTTGGGGTCCCCCAGGAGGAGCTGGAAAGCTTCACTGGGGAGAGGGATGTCTGGGGTGCTTTGCTAGGCCTGCTGCCCCCGCGACCCGGCCCCGGATAAGCAGATGAAAATGGATGGATGGATGGACATAAATCAGCAGTGTGAAAACATTTTCGATTATGGAGAAAATGCAGGTCAACAGATACAGAACATGCTGTATGTGAGTTGCGAGTTAAAACACGAGCATCTCACTCTGCTAATTTCTCATGGCAGCAATGTTAGCTGCTGTTTCAACAATGTCAGGCTGAAACAGTGTGAATCCCTTCTGAAATTCAACTGAGCTGTTTTGTTAGGAGACATGGTGACTTAAGACCATCTGTGAGTAAGAAAAATGATATTGTTACATGTCATTTGTTGAGCTATGAGTAGAGGAAAAGTCTGCTAGCTGCTAGGTTAATTTATGCAGTGTCAACATGTTTAAGCTAATAATGTGTAACTAGCAAAACAAAGTTGTTTTGTCCATAAATCGTGACAGTTACTGAGCTGAATTTGATGCTTTTGTGAAATGATCTTGCCAGAAGATTCTTTCTGGCAGAAAGCCCTGAAGGTCAACTTATTCAGTGTGCTGTTGTTATGCGTGTTCGTGGAGTCAGGTTAAAGTAAAATTTACTGCACTTATTATTCATATGTTGTTTTTATCTTTTATGGCCAAAAGTAAAAAGAAAAGGGTGGCAGCTTCTTCTGTAACGTAATGTGTTAAATGGGTATATGATATTGTCTCATATTGATCGCAGGCCCCTGAATCTCATCGAATTGAAATCGTAATTGCGGCAGACTTGATATCAGCAAATATCGTATTGTTTAATGAATTGATTTGATATTGTATCGTGATGAAACTGGTGTCGAAATAATCTTTTTGCATATTGTGCAGCCCTATTTTTTGATATTTCTTAAATTGTTTACTTTAAGAAACCTGCATGCACTTGACTTTAGATCGGATCTAGGATCTGTAGGTCGTTGTTTTTGCATTAGCTACTAGTTCTCCTACACACTTGGCACATGGGAGAAGTTTCAGTGCTGCAACCCCACGACTAGATGCTACTAAATCCTACACACTAGACCTTTAAAGTCTCTCTACATGTGTCTGTGCATTTTTGGAGAGGGGGCCATATGGGAAGCAAACACACGTCACAGCATTCAGTTTGTAATTTAAATGGTTCAGTTGATTTAACTGGTGGATTTTTATCTTCACTGGGCTTTGCTCGGCTGCCTCTTGCCACTTTCCCCCTCGCTCCTTTCTTCTCTCTTTCTTACAGATTTTACTGAAACATGCTGATACAATTAAACAATTCTATTCGACTTTGCTTACGCGTTGAATTCCTTCATCCTGGGCATGATGAAGCTTTCAGGAGCTGTAATATAATTGAGCTTCAGTCGGCGGAAAAACCTGTAATTCATTACTCAAGAAAATAAAACCAGGAGTCCTATTTCAGCCGTCCGAGTGGAGCTGGAGTGCTGTGACCCATTTCTATGCTCCTGGAACTGTAAATGGGCTGAAATGAATACCTGTTTTTCTACGCCCCTCAAAGCTCTTTTTCTTCAACCCTTTTCAAAGTGCAGATTTACATTCTGTCTGGTTTGCGGTTGCTATTTTAGAAACGTTTTTTGGGGGGGCACTCCTGACTTACCCCGCACGCGTGCGCACTCACCACACACACATAAAAGCAGAAACACACACACACACCACCCGGCCCTTCACCACCACCACCACCACCACCACCACCACCACCACCCACCCCCCCCCCCCCCCCCGCCCCCCCCC